>NW_028225179.1:35503072-35599257 GCF_052327205.1 Somniosus microcephalus | reverse complement strand
AGGTTGATAGTGAGGATTGAGGGGATGTGGTGAGAAGGTTGATAGTGAGGATTGAGGGGACGTGGTGAGAAGGTTGATAGTGAGGATTGAGGGGACGTGGTGAGAAGGTTGATAGTGAGGATTGAGGGGACGTGGTGAGAAGGTTCATAGTGAGGATTGAGGGGACATGGTGAGAAGGTTGATAGTGAGGATTGAGGGGACGTGGTGAGAAGGTTGATAGTGAGGATTGAGGGGACATGGTGAGAAGGTTGATAGTGAGGATTGAGGGGACGTGGTGAGAAGGTTGATAGTGAGGATTGAGGGGACATGGTGAGAAGGTTGATAGTGAGGATTGAGGGGACATGGTGAGAAGGTTGATAGTGAGGATTGAGGGGATGTGGTGAGAAGGTTGATAGTGAGGATTGAGGGGATGTGGTGAGAAGGTTGATAGTGAGGATTGAGGGGATGTGGTGAGAAGGTTGATAGTGAGGATTGAGGGGATGTGGTGAGAAGGTTGATAGTGAGGATTGAGGGGATGTGGTGAGAAGGTTGATAGTGAGGATTGAGGGGACGTGGTGAGAAGGTTGATAGTGAGGATTGAGGGGATGTGGTGAGAAGGTTGATAGTGAGGATTGAGGGGACGTGGTGAGAAGGTTGATAGTGAGGATTGAGGGGACATGGTGAGAAGGTTGATAGTGAGGATTGAGGGGACGTGGTGAGAAGGTTGATAGTGAGGATTGAGGGGACATGGTGAGAAGGTTGATAGTGAGGATTGAGGGGACTGTGGTGAGAAGGTTGATAGTGAGGATTGAGGGGACTGTGGTGAGAAGGTTGATAGTGAGGATTGAGGGGATGTGGTGAGAAGGTTGATAGTGAGGATTGAGGGGATGTGGTGAGAAGGTTGATAGTGAGGATTGAGGGGATGTGGTGAGAAGGTTGATAGTGAGGATTGAGGGGATGTGGTGAGAAGGTTGATAGTGAGGATTGAGGGGACGTGGTGAGAAGGTTGATAGTGAGGATTGAGGGGATGTGGTGAGAAGGTTGATAGTGAGGATTGAGGGGACGTGGTGAGAAGGTTGATAGTGAGGATTGAGGGATGTGGTGAGAAGGTTGATAGTGAGGATTGAGGGGACTGTGGTGAGAAGGTTGATAGTGAGGATTGAGGGGATGTGGTGAGAAGGTTGATAGTGAGGATTGAGGGGATGTGGTGAGAAGGTTGATAGTGAGGATTGAGGGGACGTGGTGAGAAGGTTGATAGTGAGGATTGAGGGGATGTGGTGAGAAGGTTGATAGTGAGGATTGAGGGGACATGGTGAGAAGGTTGATAGTGAGGATTGAGGGGATGTGGTGAGAAGGTTGATAGTGAGGATTGAGGGGATGTGTGAGAAGGTTGATAGTGAGGATTGAGGGGACGTGGTGAGAAGGTTGATAGTGAGGATTGAGGGGATGTGGTGAGAAGGTTGATAGTGAGGATTGAGGGGACGTGGTGAGAAGGTTGATAGTGAGGATTGAGGGGACGTGGTGAGAGGTTGATAGTGAGGATTGAGGGGATGTGGTGAGAAGGTTGATAGTGAGGATTGAGGGGACGTGGTGAGAAGGTTGATAGTGAGGATTGAGGGGACGTGGTGAGAAGGTTGATAGTGAGGATTGAGGGGACGTGGTGAGAAGGTTGATAGTGAGGATTGAGGGGACATGGTGAGAAGGTTGATAGTGAGGATTGAGGGGACGTGGTGAGAAGGTTGATAGTGAGGATTGAGGGGACGTGGTGAGAAGGTTGATAGTGAGGATTGAGGGGACATGGTGAGAGGTTGATAGTGAGGATTGAGGGGATGTGGTGAGAAGGTTGATAGTGAGGATTGAGGGGACGTGGTGAGAAGGTTGATAGTGAGGATTGAGGGGACATGGTGAGAAGGTTGATAGTGAGGATTGAGGGGACATGGTGAGAAGGTTGATAGTGAGGATTGAGGGGACAGTGGTGAGAAGGTTGATAGTGAGGATTGAGGGGACGTGGTGAGAAGGTTGATAGTGAGGATTGAGGGGACATGGTGAGAAGGTTGATAGTGAGGATTGAGGGGACATGGTGAGAAGGTTGATAGTGAGGATTGAGGGGCGTGGTGAGAAGGTTGATAGTGAGGATTGAGGGGACATGGTGAGAAGGTTGATAGTGAGGATTGAGGGGACGTGGTGAGAAGGTTGATAGTGAGGATTGAGGGGACATGGTGAGAAGGTTGATAGTGAGGATTGAGGGGACTGTGGTGAGAAGGTTGATAGTGAGGATTGAGGGGACGTGGTGAGAAGGTTGATAGTGAGGATTGAGGGGACATGGTGAGAAGGTTGATAGTGAGGATTGAGGGGACATGGTGAGAAGGTTGATAGTGAGGATTGAGGGGATGTGGTGAGAAGGTTGATAGTGAGGATTGAGGGGACATGGTGAGAAGGTTGATAGTGAGGATTGAGGGGACGTGGTGAGAAGGTTGATAGTGAGGATTGAGGGGACATGGTGAGAAGGTTGATAGTGAGGATTGAGGGGACGTGGTGAGAAGGTTGATAGTGAGGATTGAGGGGACTGTGGTGAGAAGGTTGATAGTGAGGATTGAGGGGACGTGGTGAGAAGGTTGATAGTGAGGATTGAGGGGACGTGGTGAGAAGGTTGATAGTGAGGATTGAGGGGACGTGGTGAGAAGGTTGATAGTGAGGATTGAGGGGACATGGTGAGAAGGTTGATAGTGAGGATTGAGGGGACATGGTGAGAAGGTTGATAGTGAGGATTGAGGGGATGTGGTGAGAAGGTTGATAGTGAGGATTGAGGGGACGTGGTGAGAAGGTTGATAGTGAGGATTGAGGGGACGTGGTGAGAAGGTTGATAGTGAGGATTGAGGGGACATGGTGAGAAGGTTGATAGTGAGGATTGAGGGGACATGGTGAGAAGGTTGATAGTGAGGATTGAGGGGATGTGGTGAGAAGGTTGATAGTGAGGATTGAGGGGACATGGTGAGAAGGTTGATAGTGAGGATTGAGGGGACATGGTGAGAAGGTTGATAGTGAGGATTGAGGGGACTTGGTGAGAAGGTTGATAGTGAGGATTGAGGGGACATGGTGAGAAGGTTGATAGTGAGGATTGAGGGGACGTGGTGAGAAGGTTGATAGTGAGGATTGAGGGGATGTGGTGAGAAGGTTGATAGTGAGGATTGAGGGGACATGGTGAGAAGGTTGATAGTGAGGATTGAGGGGATGTGGTGAGAAGGTTGATAGTGAGGATTGAGGGGATGTGGTGAGAAGTTGATAGTGAGGATTGAGGGGACTGTGGTGAGAAGGTTGATAGTGAGGATTGAGGGGATGTGGTGAGAAGGTTGATAGTGAGGATTGAGGGGATGTGGTGAGAAGGTTGATAGTGAGGATTGAGGGGACGTGGTGAGAAGGTTGATAGTGAGGATTGAGGGGACGTGGTGAGAAGGTTGATAGTGAGGATTGAGGGGATGTGGTGAGAAGGTTGATAGTGAGGATTGAGGGGACATGGTGAGAAGGTTGATAGTGAGGATTGAGGGGATGTGGTGAGAAGGTTGATAGTGAGGATTGAGGGGACGTGGTGAGAAGGTTGAGTGAGGATTGAGGGGACGTGGTGAGAAGGTTGATAGTGAGGATTGAGGGGATGTGGTGAGAAGGTTGATAGTGAGGATTGAGGGGATGTGGTGAGAAGGTTGATAGTGAGGATTGAGGGGACATGGTGAGAAGGTTGATAGTGAGGATTGAGGGGACATGGTGAGAAGGTTGATAGTGAGGATTGAGGGGACATGGTGAGAAGGTTGATAGTGAGGATTGAGGGGACGTGGTGAGAAGGTTGATAGTGAGGATTGAGGGGACATGGTGAGAAGGTTGATAGTGAGGATTGAGGGGACATGGTGAGAAGGTTGATAGTGAGGATTGAGGGGATGTGGTGAGAAGGTTGATAGTGAGGATTGAGGGGACGTGGTGAGAAGGTTGATAGTGAGGATTGAGGGGACGTGGTGAGAAGGTTGATAGTGAGGATTGAGGGGACATGGTGAGAAGGTTGATAGTGAGGATTGAGGGGACGTGGTGAGAAGGTTGATAGTGAGGATTGAGGGGATGTGGTGAGAAGGTTGATAGTGAGGATTGAGGGGATGTGGTGAGAAGGTTGATAGTGAGGATTGAGGGGACGTGGTGAGAAGGTTGATAGTGAGGATTGAGGGGATGTGGTGAGAAGGTTGATAGTGAGGATTGAGGGGATGTGGTGAGAAGGTTGATAGTGAGGATTGAGGGGACGTGGTGAGAAGGTTGATAGTGAGGATTGAGGGGATGTGGTGAGAAGGTTGATAGTGAGGATTGAGGGGATGTGGTGAGAAGGTTGATAGTGAGGATTGAGGGGACGTGGTGAGAAGGTTGATAGTGAGGATTGAGGGGACGTGGTGAGAAGGTTGATAGTGAGGATTGAGGGGACGTGGTGAGAAGGTTGATAGTGAGGATTGAGGGGATGTGGTGAGAAGGTTGATAGTGAGGATTGAGGGGATGTGGTGAGAAGGTTGATAGTGAGGATTGAGGGGATGTGGTGAGAAGGTTGATAGTGAGGATTGAGGGGAGGTTGTGAGAAGGTTGATAGTGAGGATTGAGGGGATGTGGTGAGAAGGTTGATAGTGAGGATTGAGGGGACGTGGTGAGAAGGTTGATAGTGAGGATTGAGGGGATGTGGTGAGAAGGTTGATAGTGAGGATTGAGGGGATGTGGTGAGAAGGTTGATAGTGAGGATTGAGGGGACGTGGTGAGAAGGTTGATAGTGAGGATTGAGGGGACGTGGTGAGAAGGTTGATAGTGAGGATTGAGGGGATGTGGTGAGAAGGTTGATAGTGAGGATTGAGGGGATGTGGTGAGAAGGTTGATAGTGAGGATTGAGGGGATGTGGTGAGAAGGTTGATAGTGAGGATTGAGGGGACGTGGTGAGAAGGTTGATAGTGAGGATTGAGGGGATGTGGTGAGAAGGTTGATAGTGAGGATTGAGGGGACATGGTGAGAAGGTTGATAGTGAGGATTGAGGGGACATGGTGAGAAGGTTGATAGTGAGGATTGAGGGGACGTGGTGAGAAGGTTGATAGTGAGGATTGAGGGGATGTGGTGAGAAGGTTGATAGTGAGGATTGAGGGGACATGGTGAGAAGGTTGATAGTGAGGATTGAGGGGACATGGTGAGAAGGTTGATAGTGAGGATTGAGGGGACATGGTGAGAAGGTTGATAGTGAGGATTGAGGGGACGTGGTGAGAAGGTTGATAGTGAGGATTGAGGGGACGTGGTGAGAAGGTTGATAGTGAGGATTGAGGGGACATGGTGAGAAGGTTGATAGTGAGGATTGAGGGGATGTGGTGAGAAGGTTGATAGTGAGGATTGAGGGGACATGGTGAGAAGGTTGATAGTGAGGATTGAGGGGACGTGGTGAGAAGGTTGATAGTGAGGATTGAGGGGACATGGTGAGAAGGTTGATAGTGAGGATTGAGGGGACATGGTGAGAAGGTTGATAGTGAGGATTGAGGGGACGTGGTGAGAAGGTTGATCGTGAGGATTGAGGGGACGTGGTGAGAAGGTTGATAGTGAGGATTGAGGGGACGTGGTGAGAAGGTTGATAGTGAGGATTGAGGGGACATGGTGAGAAGGTTGATAGTGAGGATTGAGGGGACATGGTGAGAATGTTGATAGTGAGGATTGAGGGGACGTGGTGAGAAGGTTGATAGTGAGGATTGAGGGGACATGGTGAGAAGGTTGATAGTGAGGATTGAGGGGATGTGGTGAGAAGGTTGATAGTGAGGATTGAGGGGACGTGGTGAGAAGGTTGATAGTGAGGATTGAGGGGACGTGGTGAGAAGGTTGATAGTGAGGATTGAGGGGATGTGGTGAGAAGGTTGATAGTGAGGATTGAGGGGATGTGGTGAGAAGGTTGATAGTGAGGATTGAGGGGACGTGGTGAGAAGGTTGATAGTGAGGATTGAGGGGATGTGGTGAGAAGGTTGATAGTGAGGATTGAGGGGACATGGTGAGAAGGTTGATAGTGAGGATTGAGGGGATGTGGTGAGAAGGTTGATAGTGAGGATTGAGGGGATGTGGTGAGAAGGTTGATAGTGAGGATTGAGGGGACATGGTGAGAAGGTTGATAGTGAGGATTGAGGGGACATGGTGAGAAGGTTGATAGTGAGGATTGAGGGGACGTGGTGAGAAGGTTGATAGTGAGGATTGAGGGGACATGGTGAGAAGGTTGATAGTGAGGATTGAGGGGACATGGTGAGAAGGTTGATAGTGAGGATTGAGGGGATGTGGTGAGAAGGTTGATAGTGAGGATTGAGGGGACGTGGTGAGAAGGTTGATAGTGAGGATTGAGGGGACGTGGTGAGAAGGTTGATAGTGAGGATTGAGGGGATGTGGTGAGAAGGTTGATAGTGAGGATTGAGGGGACGTGGTGAGAAGGTTGATAGTGAGGATTGAGGGGACGTGGTGAGAAGGTTGATAGTGAGGATTGAGGGGATGTGGTGAGAAGGTTGATAGTGAGGATTGAGGGGACATGGTGAGAAGGTTGATAGTGAGGATTGAGGGGATGTGGTGAGAAGGTTGATAGTGAGGATTGAGGGGACATGGTGAGAAGGTTGATAGTGAGGATTGAGGGGACGTGGTGAGAAGGTTGATAGTGAGGATTGAGGGGATGTGGTGAGAAGGTTGATAGTGAGGATTGAGGGGACGTGGTGAGAAGGTTGATAGTGAGGATTGAGGGGACGTGGTGAGAAGGTTGATAGTGAGGATTGAGGGGACATGGTGAGAAGGTTGATAGTGAGGATTGAGGGGACATGGTGAGAAGGTTGATAGTGAGGATTGAGGGGACATGGTGAGAAGGTTGATAGTGAGGATTGAGGGGATGTGGTGAGAAGGTTGATAGTGAGGATTGAGGGGACATGGTGAGAAGGTTGATAGTGAGGATTGAGGGGATGTGGTGAGAAGGTTGATAGTGAGGATTGAGGGGATGTGGTGAGAAGGTTGATAGTGAGGATTGAGGGGACGTGGTGAGAAGGTTGATAGTGAGGATTGAGGGGACATGGTGAGAAGGTTGATAGTGAGGATTGAGGGGACATGGTGAGAAGGTTGATAGTGAGGATTGAGGGGATGTGGTGAGAAGGTTGATAGTGAGGATTGAGGGGACGTGGTGAGAAGGTTGATAGTGAGGATTGAGGGGATGTGGTGAGAAGGTTGATAGTGAGGATTGAGGGGACGTGGTGAGAAGGTTGATAGTGAGGATTGAGGGGATGTGGTGAGAAGGTTGATAGTGAGGATTGAGGGGACATGGTGAGAAGGTTGATAGTGAGGATTGACGGGATGTGGTGTGAAGCGTAGGGTTTGGATCAATCAAAGGGATATGCTTGATTAGCCATATTTTTCTTTTGCTTCCCCTAGAATGTTCTATACTGGGTCACTGGGTCAGTGTTTTCATAAAAGGAGAACAAGAAATTGGGTGAAAGAAACAGATGGAGATATCACGTGACAGTTCTGCCTGTGGGACTGACAGTTTGTTAAAACGCTTCCTCAGTTTTCTGACATCCCGCAATTTTTAACTGAATGACCTATTTACACAGCACTTGGAGCAGAGACAGGATTCTCACCATTACTCTTCCTCTGTGAGTCATTCAGTATCTTCCTGAATTTTGTTGGGTCGCGGATAATTTCCTTAAGCTCTAAACCCAAAGAGAATGGAGCTGACCCAGCTTCCAAAGCATTCATGTACCTAAAATCATAGAAACAGAATACATTAAAGGGTTGGGGCACATCCTGTAAGAAAGAATCAAATTTCACTCACATCACACAACTTATCACATCCCAGGACACCTCAAAGCCAACAGATTGCTTTCTGAAGTGCAGTCATTGTTGTTACACCTAGTAGTATTAGGAGTACGACACCCACCCATAGTATGAATATTACACCCAGTACTATTATATGGTTTTTTTTATTCATCCATGGAATGTGGGTGTCACTGGCAGGCCCAGCATTTATTGCCCATCCCAGTACAACTGAGTGGCTTACCAGGCCATTTCAGATGCAAATTAAGAGTCAAGCACATTACTGTGGGTCTGGAGTCACATATCGGCCAGACCGGATAAGGACGGCAGATTTCCTTCCCTGAAGGACGCTAGTGAACCAGATGGGTTTTTACATAGTTTTGGTAGTTACATGGTCACCATTACAGATTTATTTAATCAACTGAATTTAAATTCCTCAGCAGCCATTTAAACTCACGTCTTTGAATTACTAGTCCAGTAACATAACCACGATGCTACCGTTCCCGAGGATATATAGGTATATATCCAGTAGTATTGAGTACTACACCGAGTAGTATTATATATACAGTAATGTTACGCGTAGTACACCCAGACATATTTTGAGTATTGCACCCAGCAGTATTATACACGCAAACAAAAGCAAAATACTGTGGATGCTAGAAATTATATAGAATTATATTACTGCACAGACACAAGCCATTCGGCCCAAAGATGTGCGGGTTAGGTTGATTGGCTATGATAAATTGACCCTTAGTGTTAGGGGGATTAAATAGGTGGGGTTACAGGGATAGGGTGGGATATGTGTTGGGGTTACGGGGATCGGGTGGGATATGTGTCGGTGCAGGCTCGATGGGCCGAAATGGCCTCTATCTGCACTGTTGTGATTCTGTGATTAAAATAGAGGAAAGTGCAAGTCCAAAGTTTTTTAAGGCCAGACCGGTGCCTTATGCGATCCGACCAGCCGTTGAAGCAGAGCTGGAAGGGTTGGAACGTTCAGGAGTACTGTCCAAAGTAGACTGGAGCGAGTGGGCTACACCCATCGTCCCTGTAATGAAGAGGTCGTTGAGTAATACGCCTGGGGAACCAAAGAAGGTCCGCATCTGTGGGGATTTTAAGGTGACAGTGAACCCAGTCCTTCACACGGTACAATATCCGCTTCCACGGATTGAGGATATTTTCGCCTCGCTATCTGGAGGTAAACGCTTCACCAAAATTGATCTGGCCCAGGCGTACTTGCAAATGGAGGTAGAAGAAGCCTCGAAACAATACCTCACGATCAACACTCATAAAGGTCTCTATCAATACAACCGACTGATGTTCGGGGTAGCATCGGCTCCGGCTATTTGGCAAAGGGCAATGGATCAAGTCCTGCAAGGGATTCCAGGGACCCAGTGTTATTTGGACAACATCCTGGTCAAGGGTGAAAATGACAGTTATCACCTCGCCAACCTGGAGAAGGTGCTCACTAGATTAAAGGAATATGGGCTACGAGCTAATCGCCACAAGTGCAAGTTTTTCCAGAAACAGATCTCGTATTGTGGCCACATTATTGATGAAGAAGGTGTAGTGTATGTACCCGTCTACCTTTAAGAGAACTATTGTATGTAACCGTCCACCTTTAAGAGAACTACTTTAGGTGTTGCACTACTTTGTTGGCTTCTGTATACTGTAATACCGACGGTGACCACACCGGTATATATGTGCTGTGTCAGGATTTATTGGGTAGATTCGCCCTGACCTTCGAATAGTAAAGTCCTGTTTTAAGTTACTCTGGTAGTCTGTGTATTAATTAACTAAACAACCCACAGACTTTACAGTGGCGATGAGTCCGATCGTACCCTGTGGCAACAATACTTCCGAAGCAGTTAACGAGCGTCGAGAAGAGGCAACCGCCCTCGTCATTCTGCTGGGAGAAAACTCGAGTCTGCAGAGCTGGAAAGGAGGAAGAATTCAGAGACAAAGACTTCCATCAGCAACAGGCACTGACTGTCCCTTCTGCCACGGTGAGGAGTGAGCCGATCAGCATGAGAAGCAAGCCGGCCACGGTGACTGTGAGTAAGGGAAAAGTAAAAAGAATAACCGGAGGATAAGGGCGGTGCACTCGACCACGGTCGAGGGGGAAAGGAGCCGGACAGAAGTCGGGCCCAGAGGCGCTGAGACTGGGGCAGCATGGAGCAAGGAAGCCGCGGTACAGACAGGCTGGGGATGCAACGGCATCGTGAGACAACTAGACCGCGACCGGCGAAAAAGGCCGGGCAGCGACCGAAGCCACGAAGCGCTGCGACCGGGAGTGTAGGCGCGGGAAGATATAAAAACTCAGCCGCAGCCGGGGAGGGAAGCACCGGACTGCAAGAGGGCTGGGAGGCGCGATTGGGAGCCGAGCAAGCGGGAGAGGCAGAGCCGACCAAGGGAGACTGAGCGAGAGCCAGTCCAGTGGTTGAAACTGTTCGCCGTCAACGGGGTGTACCCAGCGCCGGTAGAGCCGAGCGAGCGGGAGAGAGACAGAGCCCGAGCAAGGGGAACTGAGCGAGAGCCAGCCCAGCGGCTGAAACTGTTCTCCGTCAACGGGGTGTACCCAGCGCCGGTTGCCCTGCCGAGAAAAGGGAAAGCACTGAAGCCGACGCGCAGGCTGTGAACCTGAAAGCCAGCGGCCGTCGCCCGTGGGGAAAGTGTACCCCTCACGCCAGGGGAAGAAACGCGGGAAGCCGCCATTAGGCGGAGAAGAAGACAGAAGCGGGGAACCACCATTGAAGTGGGCGGGGAGAGAAGATAAGCGCGGGAAACCGCCATTTTCACGGGAACCGCCATCTTGAAAAAAAAAGAAAATTTAAAGAAATAATCCGTGGTGTTATCAGGAAGAGAGGAAGATGCCTAAGCGTGGTAACATCAACGATTTTAATTCCGAGGTAGAAGACTGGGCCACGTATGTGGAACGCATTGAGATCTATGGTGAGGCCAATAAAATAGAAGAAGATGACAAAGCTATAACCTTGCTAAACTCGATGGGCGCGAAGACATACGGGCTCTTGAAGCATCTACTAGCACCAGCTAAACCGGCGGATCAGACTTTCGATGATATTGTTGCTGTCCTGAAGGATCATTTTAACCCCGCACCACTGATGTTAGTGGAACGATCCAAATTTTACGCGAGAACGCAACGGAAAGAGGAAAGCAACGCGGAGTACCTGATTGAACTGCGTAGGCTAGCAAAACACTGTCAGTTTAGGGAAAATCTGGCAGAGGCACTGAGAGACAAATTCGTGTGCGGAATGTCGAAGGAAGAAACACAAAAATGACTGCTCGAAGAGAACAATCTTACACTTGATAAGGCTGTCCTTATTGCTGCATCGAATGAAGCCGCAGCGAAAGGAACGGCGGAAATGCAGCTAAAGGCAGCGGCACTCAGTGTGCAGCAAATTACTTCAGGTACAACGAAATGCTATCGTTGTGGGAAGACAACACACGACCAGAACCAATGCTGGTTTAAAAACCAGGAATGTAGGAAATGTGGCAAGCTCGGTCACATAGCTAAGGTATGCCGGTCAGGAAAGAAGACCAACAAGAATGAGTCACCACAAAAGAGGTACAGAAAGGTACATGAGGTGACTAGGAAGAGTCCGGAAGAACAGAATTCGGACTCACACTCCAACTGCAAGGAACTGGATAGTCTGAGAATTCACAATGTGAGTAATGAAGCTATCTGGATCACACTACAGATTGCAAAAGTCCAAGTGAAAATGGAAGTGGACACCGGATCGGCGTTGACGGTCATGAATAAGCATGATTATAAAAAGTTCTTCAAGCATATTCCCCTACGGGATACGGAACTAGTATTGCAGACATACACGGGGCACAAAGTATACCCCATCGGAAAGATAGAAGTCAAGGTGAGATACAAGGACAAAGATCACCAAAGGATGGACCTGTATGTGTTGCCTGAGGGAGGTCCACCACTTCTGGGACGGGAGTGGATCAGGAAAATAAAGATAGACTGGCATTCACTAAACACCATGACGGTAGATTCCGGAAAGGAAGATGTCAAACCTGAACGGTTGTCCAGAATATTGGACGAAGCTAAAGAGGTATTCCAGCAAGGATTGGGAACACTGCGAGGAATTAAAGCAAAGGTTAAGATTGCAGAACATGCAAGCCCAAAATTTTTCAAAGCCAGATCGGTACCTTACGCGATACGACCTGCTGTGGAGGCAGAACTGGAAGAGCTTGAACGATCAGGGGTACTGTCAAAAGTGGACTGGAGTGAGTGGGCCACGCCCATTGTTCCCGTCATGAAGTCTTCACCAAGTAACAAGCCAGGGGGACCGGGGAAGGTCCGCATCTGCGGAGACTTCAAGATCACAGTGAATCCGGTGCTTCACACGGTACAATACCCGCTTCCGCGGATTGAAGATATCTTTGCTTCGTTGGCTGGAGGGAAACACTTCACCAAGATAGACCTGGCACAGGCATACTTACAAATGGAAGTCGAGGAAGAGTCGCGTCAGTACCTCACCATCAACACACACAGAGGCTTGTATCGTTATAATAGACTGGTTTTTGGGGTAGCTTCGGCTCCAGCAATTTGGCAGAGGGCCATGGAGCAGGTATTACAAGGAATTCCAAGCACGCGGTGTTACTTAGACGATATCCTGATTACAGGAGAAGACGAGGAAGAACACCTCACAAATTTGAAACTGGTGCTCACTAGGTTGAAGGAGTATGGCCTTCGAGTTAATCGCAAGAAATGTGAGTTCTTCCAAAACCGGATCTCGTACTGCGGTCATGTCATTGACCAAGAGGGGCTGCACAAGTCGCCTGACAAGATAGAAGCTGTCGTGAAGGCCCCCGCTCCGGAAAATGTATCACAGTTAAGATCATTCTTGGGGTTGATTAATTATTAGCACAAGTTTCTGCCGAATCTATCCACGGTGCTGCATCCGCTGAATGCTCTGTTGCGGAAAGAAGTACCATGGAAGTGGAGTGAGGAATGTAAAAAGGCCTTTCGCAGAAGCAAGGCGTTGATTACCTCTGAAGAAGTGTTGGCTCATTTCAACCCAACGTTACCTCTTCGTCTAGCTTGTGATGCTTCCCCCTATGGAATTGGAGCAGTACTTTCACACAAGTTACCAAATGGCTCGGAAAGGCCAGTGGCATTCGCGTCCCGATCATTGACCTCCGCGGAGCGAAATTATGCTCAGATAGATAGGGAGGCCCTCAGCCTTGTGTGGGGAGTAAAGAAATTCAATCATTACCTGCAGGGCAAGAAGTTCACATTGCTGACAGACCACCAGCCGTTGGTGTCCATATTCAACCCTAACAAGGCCGTTTCCACCATGACAGCGCAAAGGTTACAGAGGTGGTCCGTGTTACTTGGGGCACACCAATATGACATCGAATACAAAAGGTCCAAACAGCATGGAAATGCTGATGGGTTATCGCGCTTGCCATTGCCGATAGTAGAAGAAGCGACTACAGTGGACCCGGTAGAGATGTTCCACTCATCCATAGTGGAATGTCTACCAGTAACAAATTCGATGATCGAAAACGAAACAAGAAATGACCCGACTCTCTCACGAGTCTATGATTTAACGGTGGAGGGATGGCCAGCACAGGGCGAACCAACGCTGCCAGCATTTTCGCAGAGAAAAGAACAGCTGTCAGTGTGTCGAGGAACCCTGATGTGTGGATCTAGAGTGGTGATTCCACCCAAACTTCAACAGAAGGTGTTAAAGGAGCTGCACGAGGGACATCTGGGTGGAGTGAAAATGAAGAACCTAGCAAGAGGGTTTGTGTGGTGGCCAGGTATTGATGGAGACATCGAAGAAATAACCAAGAGCTGTCTCGGATGCCAGAAGGTCCAAAACGCGCCACCACAGGCTCCTCTGCATCCATGGGAGTGGCCCTCATCTCCCTGGCAAAGGGTACACATCGACTTTGCTGGTCCATTTATGGACTCAATGTTTCTAATCGCGGTGGATGCACACTCCAAGTGGCCGGAGGTAATAAAGATGTCCACCACCACCACGGAAAAAACCATCACAGTGTTAAGGACCATGTTTGCTAGGAATGGGCTGCCGGAACAGATCTGTTCTGATAATGGACCGCAATTTGTGCCCGAAGAATTCAAGAAATTCTTAAAGAGCAATGGGGTTAAGCACTACACGTCAGCCCCATACCACCCCGCCTCCAATGGATTGGCTGAAAGGTTTGTCCAGACCTTCAAGAAGGCCATAAAGGCCATGGGTAATGAAGCCATTAACTTACAACATAAGGTGGATAGCTTCTTGTTGGCGTACAGGAATGCAACACATGCGGTCACAAATCAAACTCCCGCCATGATGTTTTTTAATAGACGACTAAGATGCCGGCTGGATTTGCTTAAGCCAAACGTCAGAAGGGACGTAGAGAACCGGCAATTCCAGGGCATGAATGAAAGGCCAACTAGATCTTTTCAGATAGGTCAACAAGTTTTGGCCCGGGACTACCGTACCGAGAAATGGCAGCCTGGGACTGTTGGGAAAAGGCTAGGGCCGTTGATGTATACGGTGGACATTGGGGACAGTATAATAAGGCGCCATGTTGACCAGATCATAGGGTCAGCCACAAATGGCCAACCTACTCCACCACCTTACACGGTTAATGTTGAGACAGAGATACCCAGAGCACCTACCTCCAATCTGGTAATACTGGAATCAGATGAACCTGACACTGTCCTTCAAGCCGAATCGACCTTGCCAGAAGCACCTACTACCCCGCCGGGAGTTGCGACACCACCGAGGCGTTATCCGGGCAGAGTCCAGAAACCTCCAGAGAGACTGAATCTGTGAACTGTCTTGCATAAAGTTGTATATATGTTATAATGTATGTTTAATGGGGAATCAGTATGTTGTAAGCTAAAAAGGGAGGATTGTAGTGTATGTACCCGTCTACCTTTAAGAGAACTATTGTATGTAACCGTCCACCTTTAAGAGAACTACTTTAGGTGTTGCACTACTTTGTTGGCTTCCGTATACTGTAATACCGACGGTGACCACACCAGTATATAAGTGCTGTGTCAGGATTTATTGGGCAGATTCGCCCTGACCTTCGAATAGTAAAGTCCTGTTTTAAGTTACTCTGGTAGTCTGTGTATTAATTAACTAAACAACCCACAGACTTTACAACACCCCGTACAGCACACAGGCCTCGTTTTGCGCAGCTTGATCGGACGCATTCCGATCCTCCTTAATGAGCGCATTTACCGTTCTCGCGTGTCTCTCCAGCTCAGCTATTATATCCTTAAAGTGTAGTGTCATGGCCTGATCCTCATGCAACTCAGAACCCACTACCTTGTTTTCGTCTGTCAGTATGTTTCTTAACTGGGCTTTTAAACCGTTGATCTGTGTCTGCAGCTCCACGTTATCTAGAGCGTTGACGACAGATGTCCCGGTATTAAAAGCAGTGAATATGTCATTTACAGTGCCCCTTCTTTGCCTCCCGACTCGATCCAAAACTTCTGGCGGTGTGGTGTACAATTTGTCTCTGTCGATGTCGGCAAAGTCAAATTCGTAAAATTGTCTAAACATACGGGTTAACAGGACCTGATATAATTGTTCCGTTTCTTTGGGACACCACTCCGGCAGTCGTACCTCAGTGAGATTTAAAATCACTGAGGCCACCGCGTAGTGTACCCCTTGGTACAGCACCTGACCGGTGGGTACCAATACTAAACCGTTCCCGGGTCCCTTGGTGGTGGTTGGGCACCCTCCTTTCTGGGCTAGTGCTACCGGAAGCGTGGGCAGGGGCTTGCGTGGGCAGGTGATGAGTTCAGTGGCGTTTACCGGAATAGGGGAGTATGGGGCTCCGCACGCTCGAGTGCTAACATCCCATCTCATCCCCTTCCCTTCATCCTGCCACTGCCTCTGGAAGAAGATGGATACACCCTTGGGGCAGACGTGTCTCGAACCCCACATACAGACATATATTCCTTCATCTGGTTCCCACCATTTGTCCCAACACACACGTAATTGTCCGTGAGTCCCCGTAATAGTCCGATGGGTATTATTACCCAGTCGCTCCCACTCGACCGTAGAGTTTCTCATGTCCTTTCCCAGCTTTCGTAGCCACCACCATCGCCTTAGTGGTACGTTCCCATTGCACACCAGACAAATCCTCTTTCCCACGGTAACGCTGACTCTGGGTGCAAGGATCCTCACCCGAGGGCACGTTAACGAAGTCTCTTGGTAGGCGAAACCGAAATGGCTGGAATATTCCGTAGAATTCGTTCCCAGCCAACCTGGCCATCTCCCTTGGTGGAAGTAGGTGGCGGTTTCCTCAACCTCTCGCTCCCCTGTCCCATCCGTTGCGATGGGGGCCGTGTCCCCGGAGCACCCGAAAATGATGACGTCCTTGGTGCGGCCTCGGTAGGCCCACCCGCACCCGATCGCCACGAATGCGATGAGAATCTTTTCCATCATATCCCAGGTTTCTGTAGCCAATAAAATGATGTAGCCGGGCTCCCAATAGGTGCTGGCCTAATTAACTGGATGCGCGGGTTCCTGGACCCCGCTCCCAAACAAAACACACATATCGGGCAGGCTTTGAAAATTGTACTTTTAACACATCTTAACGCTATATACATTTCCTTAAATTATCGCCATAATTACCTAACTTAACTTATGTACAGCGCCGCCCTCCGCGGGGCGGCTTGCCTAATCCCTGTGAGGTCTGTCGTGCGCCACACCCTGCGGTGGGGCCGCATTGATCTTTGGCTTTGATCCCCCGCAGCCTGTCGCTGCTGAACGGGGATCATGCCTTCCTGGGGCTGCTCTAAACCGTGGTTGGGAAAGATGGGGAGAATCTGGCCAAAATTTTCTGGGCTGGGGCGCTCGAGCCGACCTACAAGGGGCTGCTTTGGGTTGGGCTCCCGGGGCCGATGGACCGGGGGTTGGGACTGTCACCGTCACAGCCTGTGGTTCCTCCACAGCTGCCGGCTCCAGCTCCCCTCCCTCAGGCTCCGCCCCCCCGGGGTCGGGATCTGTGGCTTCTGACTCCACCTCACCTGTCCCTACAGGTAGTGAGTCTCCGCCCCCATTCCCTACCTCCCCCAAGCTTGAGTCGAGGGCGGGATCGTCGTCCTCTGACTCTTCCTCCTCCGGGATTGGGTCTAAAGCGAGGTTGAACTGTTCGGGCTCTCCCCTGCCTAAATCCCATTCAAAAGATGAGACCTCCCACTCCAATGGGATGGCCTCTCCCTTCACGCAGGCTACTGTTCCAGCCTGTGTGGTCTGTGACACTGTTACAGGCTGTATATATGTATATATGTTATCCATGTAATGTTTAAATTGGGGTGTACACTGTTAAGCTAAAAGGGGAGGAATTGTAGTGTATGTAACCTGTACCACCTTAAGAGGATACCTTAAGGTGATGGACTACTTTTTGATGGCTCCTGTACATTGTAGTACCGGTGGTGACCACATCGGTATATAAACCCTGTGGAGCAAAGTGTATTCCAGTTCAGCCCTGACCCTCAATTACTAAAGACCTGTTTAAGTATTCTGTTGTCTGTGTCCAGTTATTCAGCATAACTACATTTGGAAACACAGACTCAACACTGGCAGTGTTTGATGGGGACAGTGTAGAGGGAGCTTTACTCTGTATCTAACCCGTGCTCTGCCTGCCCTGGGAGTGTTTGATGGGACAGTGTAGAGGGAGCTTTACTCTGTATCTAACCCGTGCGGTACCTGCCCTGGGAGTGTTTGATGGGACAGTGAAGAGGGAGCTTTACTCTGTATCTAAACCGTGCTGTACCTGCCCTGGGAGTGTTTGATGGGCCAGTGTAGAGGGAGCTTTACCATGTATCTAACCCCGTGCTGTACCTGTCCTGGGAGTGTTTGATGGGGCAGTGTAGAGGGAGCTTTACTCTGTATCTAACTCGTGCTGTACCTGCCCTGGGAATGTTTGATGGGGACAGTGTAGAGGGAGCTTTACTCTGTATCTAACCCGTGCTGTACCTGCCCTGGGAGTGTTTGATGGGACAGTGCAGAGGGAGCTTTACTCTGTATCTAACCCATGCTGTACCTGCCCTGGGCGTGTTTGATGGGACAGTGTAGAGGTAGCTTTACTCTGTATCTAACCCGTGCTGTACCTGCCCTGGGAGTGTTTGATGGGACAGTGTAGAGGTAGCTTTACTCTGTATCTAACCCGTGCTGTACCTGCCCTGGGAGTGTTTGATGGGACAGTGTAGAGGGAGCTTTACTCTGTATCTAACTCGTGCTGTACCTGCCCTGGGAGTGTTTGATGGGACAGTGTAGAGGGAACTTTACTCTGTATCTAACCCGTGCTGTACCTGCCCTGGGAGTGTTTGATGGGACAGTGTAGAGGGAGCTTTACTCTGTATCTAACCCGTGCTGTACCTGCCCTGGGAGTGTTTGATGGGACAGTGTAGCGGGAGCTTTACTCTGTATCTATCCCGTGCTGTACCTGCCCTGGGAGTGTTTGCTGGGACAGTGTAGAGGGAGAATTACTCTGTATCTAACCCCGTGCTGTACCTGCCCTGGGAATGTTTGATGGGAGAGTGTAGAGGGAGCTTTACTCTGTATCTAACCCGTCCTGTACCTGCCCTGGGAGTGTTTGATGGGACAGTGTAGAGGGAGCTTTATCCTGCAATCTAACCCCGTGCTGTACCTGCCCTGGGAGTGTTTGATGGGACAGTGTAGAGGGAGCTTTACTCTGTAACTAACCAGTGCTGTACCTGCCCTGGGAGTGTTTGATGGGACAGTGAAGAGGGAGCTTTACTCTGTATCTAACCCGTGCTGTACTTGCCCTGGGAGTGTTTGATGGGGCAGTGTAGAGGGAGCTTTACTCTGTATCTAACTCGTGCTGTACCTGCCCTGGGAGTGTTTGATGGGGCAGTGTAGAGGGAGCTTTACTCTGTATCTAACCCCGTGCTGTACCTGCCCTGGGAGTGTTTGATGGGACAGTGTAGAGGGAGCTTTACTCTGTATCTAACCCGTGCAGTACCTGCCCTGGGAGTGTTTGATGGGACAGTGTAGCGGGAGCTTTACTCTGTATCTATCCCGTGCTGTACCTGCCCTGGGAGTGTTTGCTGGGACAGTGTAGAGGGAGAATTACTCTGTATCTAACCCGTACTGTACGTGCCCTGGGAGTGTTTGATGGGACGGTGTAGAGGGAGCTTTACTCTGTATCTAACCCGTGCTGTACCTGCCCTGGGAGTGTTTGATGGGACGGTGTAGAGGGAGCTTTACTCTGTATCTATCCCGTGCTGTACCTGCCCTGGGAGTGTTTGATGGGACAGTGTAGAGGGAGCTTTACTCTGTATCTAACCCGTGCTGTACCTGCCCTGGGAGTGTTTGATGGGTCAGTGTAGAGGGAGCTTTACTCTGTATCTAACCCCGTGCTGTACCTGCCCTGGGAGTGTTTGATGGGAGAGTGTAGAGGGAGCTTTACTCTGTATCTAACCCGTCCTGTACCTGCCCTGGGAGTGTTTGATGGGACAGTGTAGAGGGAGCTTTACCCTGCAATCTAACCCCGTGCTGTACCTGCCCTGGGAGTGTTTGATGGGACAGTGTAGAGGGAGCTTTACTCTGTAACTAACCAGTGCTGTACCTGCCCTGGGAGTGTTTGATGGGACAGTGAAGAGGGAGCTTTACTCTGTATCTAACCCGTGCTGTACTTGCCCTGGGAGTGTTTGATGGGGCAGTGTAGAGGGAGCTTTACTCTGTATCTAACTCGTGCTGTACCTGCCCTGGGAGTGTTTGATGGGGCACTGTAGAGGGAGCTTTACTCTGTATCTAACACGTGCTGTACCTGCCCTGGGAGTGTTTGATGGGACAGTGTAGCGGGAGCTTTACTCTGTATCTATCCCGTGCTGTACCTGCCCTGGGAGTGTTTGCTGGGACAGTGTAGAGGGAGCTTTACTCTGTATCTATCCCGTGCTGTACCTGCCCTGGGAGTGTTTGATGGGAGAGTGTAGAGGGAGAATTACTCTGTATCTAACCCGTACTGTACGTGCCCTGGGAGTGTTTGATGGGACAGTGTAGAGGGAGCTTTACTCTGTATTTAACCCGTGCTGTACCTGCCCTTGGAGTGTTTGATGGGGCAGTGTAGAGGGAGCTTTACTCTGTATCTAACCCCATGCTGTACCTGCCCTGGGAGTGTTTGATGGGACAGTGTAGAGGGAGCTTTACTCTGTATCTAACTCGTGTTGTACCTGCCCTGGGAGTGTTTGATGGGACAGTGTAGAGGGAGCTTTACTCTGTATCTAACCTCGTGCTTTACCTGCCCTGGGAGTGTTTGATGGGGCAGTGTAGAGGGAGCTTTACTCTGTATCTAACTCGTGTTGTACCTGCCCTGGGAGTGTTTGATGGGACAGTGTAGAGGGAGCTTTACTCTGTATCTAACCTCGTGCTTTACCTGCCCTGGGAGTGTTTGATGGGGCAGTGTAGAGGGAGCTTTACTCTGTATCTATCCCGTGCTGTACCTGCCCTGGGAGTGTTTGCTGGGACAGTGTAGAGGGAGAATTACTCTGTATCTAACCCGTACTGTACGTGCCCTGGGAGTGTTTGATGGGACGGTGTAGAGGGAGCTTTACTCTGTATCTAACCCGTGCTGTACCTGCCCTGGGAGTGTTTGATGGGACGGTGTAGAGGGAGCTTTACTCTGTATCTATCCCGTGCTGTACCTGCCCTGGGAGTGTTTGATGGGACAGTGTAGAGGGAGCTTTACTCTGTATCTAACCCGTGCTGTACCTGCCCTGGGAGTGTTTGATGGGTCAGTGTAGAGGGAGCTTTACTCTGTATCTAACCCCGTGCTGTACCTGCCCTGGGAGTGTTTGATGGGAGAGTGTAGAGGGAGCTTTACTCTGTATCTAACCCGTCCTGTACCTGCCCTGGGAGTGTTTGATGGGACAGTGTAGAGGGAGCTTTACCCTGCAATCTAACCCCGTGCTGTACCTGCCCTGGGAGTGTTTGATGGGACAGTGTAGAGGGAGCTTTACTCTGTAACTAACCAGTGCTGTACCTGCCCTGGGAGTGTTTGATGGGACAGTGAAGAGGGAGCTTTACTCTGTATCTAACCCGTGCTGTACTTGCCCTGGGAGTGTTTGATGGGGCAGTGTAGAGGGAGCTTTACTCTGTATCTAACTCGTGCTGTACCTGCCCTGGGAGTGTTTGATGGGGCACTGTAGAGGGAGCTTTACTCTGTATCTAACACGTGCTGTACCTGCCCTGGGAGTGTTTGATGGGACAGTGTAGCGGGAGCTTTACTCTGTATCTATCCCGTGCTGTACCTGCCCTGGGAGTGTTTGCTGGGACAGTGTAGAGGGAGCTTTACTCTGTATCTATCCCGTGCTGTACCTGCCCTGGGAGTGTTTGATGGGAGAGTGTAGAGGGAGAATTACTCTGTATCTAACCCGTACTGTACGTGCCCTGGGAGTGTTTGATGGGACAGTGTAGAGGGAGCTTTACTCTGTATTTAACCCGTGCTGTACCTGCCCTTGGAGTGTTTGATGGGGCAGTGTAGAGGGAGCTTTACTCTGTATCTAACCCCATGCTGTACCTGCCCTGGGAGTGTTTGATGGGACAGTGTAGAGGGAGCTTTACTCTGTATCTAACTCGTGTTGTACCTGCCCTGGGAGTGTTTGATGGGACAGTGTAGAGGGAGCTTTACTCTGTATCTAACCTCGTGCTTTACCTGCCCTGGGAGTGTTTGATGGGGCAGTGTAGAGGGAGCTTTACTCTGTATCTAACCTGTGCTGTACCTGCCCTGGGAGTGTTTGATGGGACAGTGTAGAGGGAGCTTTACTCTGTATCTAACCCGTGCTGTACCTGCCCTGGGAATGTTTGATGGGACAGTGTAGAGGGAGCTTTACTCTGTATCTAACCCTGTGCTGCACCTGCCCTGGGAGTGTTTGATGGGGCAGTGCAGATGGAGCTTTACTCTGTATCTAACCTGAGCTGTGCCTGCCCTGGGAGTGTTTGATGGGACAGTGTAGAGGGAGCTTTACTCTGTATCTAACCCGTGCTGTACCTGCCCTGGGAGTGTTTGATGGGACAGTGTAGAGGGAGCTTTACTCTGTATCTAACCCGTGCTGTACCTGCCCTGGGAGTGTTTGATGGGGCAGTGCAGATGGAGCTTTACTCTGTATCTAACCTGAGCTGTGCCTGCCCTGGGAGTGTTTGATGGGACAGTGCTGAAGGTCCTGTGGATGTGCGTGTTGATGTGATGGGCTGTGACCCTCTCTGATGAGTGCAGTGTCGTGAAGGGTCTCTATGGCGACCCGGTGGAACAGAGGGGGAGGGTTCTGATTGATGTCAGACAATGAGGCTGCTCCACCCTGCCAGGCTGGTCCAGGGAGCGGAGCGGCCGGACTCTCCAACCTTTCCACACTGCTAATCGTCCGCTCTAGATCTGGAGCCAGGCCCCTTGGTGAGTGCGCAAGTGACGGCCGTTAGTGCTCATGTGATAGCCATGAGTTTTTGGTTTTTTTCATTCCTGGGATGTGGGCATCGCTGGCAAGGCCAGCATTTATTGCCCATCCCTAGTTGCCCTTGAGAAGGTGGCGGTGAGCTGCCTTCTTGAACCACTGCAGTCCGTGTGGTGAAGATACTCCCACAGTGCTGTTAGGGAGGGAGTTCCAGGATTTTGACCCAGTGACGATGAAGGATCGGCCGATATATTTCCAAGTCAGGATGGTGTGTGTGACTCGGAGGTGGAACTTGGAGGTGGCGGTGTTCCCGTGCGCCTGCTGCCCTTGTCCTTCTAGGTGGTAGAGGTTGCGGGTTTGGGAGGTGCTGCCGAAGAAGCCTTGGCGAGTTGCTGCAGTGCATCTTGTAGATGGTACACACTGCAGCCACGGTGCGCCGGTGGTGGAGGGAGTGAATGTTTAAGGTGGTGGATGGGGTGCCAATCAAGCGGGCTGCTTTGTCCTGGATGGTGTCGAGCTTCTTGAGTGTTGTTGGAGCTGCACTCATCCAGGCAAGTGGAGAGTATTCCATCACACTCCTTACTTGTGCCTTGTAGATGGTAGAAAGGCTTTGGGGAGTCAGGAGGTGAGACACTCGCCGCAGAATACCCAGCCTCTGACCTGCTCTTGGTGCCACAGTATTTATGTGGCTGGTCCAGTTAAATTTCTGGTCAATGGTAACCCCCAGGATGTTGATAGTGGGGGATTCAGCGATGGTAATGCCGTTGAATGTCAAGGGGAGGTGGTTAGACTCTCGCTTGTTGGAGATGGTCATTGCCTGGCACTTGTGTGGCGCGAATGTTATTTGCCACCTATATGCCCAAGCCTGAACATCGTCCAGGTCTTGTTGCATGTGGGCATGGACTGTTTCATTATCTGAGGAGTTGTGAATGGCGCTGAACACTGTGCAGTCATCAGCGAACATCCCCATTTTGACCTTATGTTGGAGGGAAGGTCATTGATGAAGCAGCTGAAGATGGTTGGGCCTAGGACACTGCCCTGAGGAACTCCTGCAATGATGTCCTGGGGCTGTGTTGATTGACCTTCAATCACCACAACCATCTTCCTTTGTGCTAGGTATGACTCCAGCCAGTGGAGAGTTCTCCCCCTGATTCCCATTGCCTTCAGTTTTACTGGGGCTCCTTGATGCCAAACTCTGTCAAATGCTGCCTTGATGTCAAGAGCAGCCACTCTCACCTCAGCTCTGGAATTCAGCTCTTTTATCCATGTTTGGACCAAGGCTGTAATGAGGTCGGGAGCCGGGTGCCCGTGTGATAGCTGTGAGTGCACGTGTGATAGCCGTGAGTGCCCGTGTGATAGCCATGAGTGCCCATGTGATAGCCGTGAGTGCCCATGTGATAGCCGTGAGTGCCCGTGTGATATCCATGAGAGCCCGCGTGATAGCCGTGAGAACCCGTGTGATAACCGTGAGTGTCCGTGTGATAGCCGTGAGTGTTCGTGTGATACCAGTGAGAACCCGTGTGATAACTGTGAGTGCCCGTGTGATAGCCGTGCGTGCTCATGTGATAGCCGTGAGTGTCCGTGTGATAGCCGTGAGTGTCCGTGTGATAGCCGTGAGTGCACGTGTGATAGCCGTGAGTGCCCATGTGATAGCCGTGAGTGTCTGTGTGATAGCCGTGAGTGCCCATGTGATAGCCGTGAGTGCCCGTGTGATATCCATGAGAGCCCGCGTGATAGCCGTGAGAACCCGTGTGATAACCGTGAGTGTCCGTGTGATAGCCGTGAGTGTTCGTGTGATACCAGTGAGAACCCGTGTGATAACTGTGAGTGCCCGTGTGATAGCCGTGCGTGCTCATGTGATAGCCGTGAGTGTCCGTGTGATAGCCGTGAGTGTCCGTGTGATAGCCGTGAGTGCACGTGTGATAGCCGTGAGTGCTTGTGTGATAGCCATGAGTGCCCATGTGATAGCCGTGAGTGCCCATGTGATAGCCGTGAGTGCCCGTGTGATATCCATGAGAGCCCGCATGATAGCCGTGAGAACCCGTGTGATAACCGTGAGTGTCCGTGTGATAGCCGTGAGTGTTCGTGTGATACCAGTGAGAACCCATGTGATAACTGTGAGTGCCCGTGTGATAGCCGTGCGTGCTCATGTGATAGCCGTGAGTGTCCATGTGATAGCCGTGAGTGTCCGTGTGATAGCCGTGAGTGTCTGTGTGATAGCCGTGAGTGCCCGTGTGATAGCCGTGAGTGCCCGAGTGATAGCCGTGAGTGCCCGTGTGTGGTAAACCACTGTTTGTATTCCACTGTGTACATGTCTGTACATGCCTCGGCTGACTCCTCCCACGAGTCCAGGTATAAAGGTGACTGCTCCACAGTCCCTCTGTATTCTGGACTGGTCGACCACTCGCGGCACACCTTCATTCTCTTGTTAATAAAAGCCTGTTAGTTACTCGCTTAACCTCAGTCTTTTGAGTGATTGATAGCGCATCACCGTGTGATAGCCGTGAGTGTTCGTGTGATAGCTGTGAGTGTGTGTGTGATAGCCGTGAGTGCCCGAGTGATAGTCGTGGGTGCCCGTGTGATTGCCGTGAGTGCCCGTGTGATAGCCATGAGAGAAAAAGGGACCATCTTTGTAGCCGTTGCGCAGTCATCACCGGAACGCCCTTCTTTGGATTAAAGATGGAGACAAGTGGTTGGTGGTCAGTCAGCAATGTGAACCTCTGCCCGTGCAGATAGTGATTGAACTTTTTCACTCCCCACACTAGGCTGAGGGCCTCCCTGTCAATCTGGGCGTAGTTACGCTCGGCTGAGGTTAGTGACCGAGACGCAAAGGCTACTGGCCTCTCCGAGCCGTCCGGGAATTTGTGCGACAGCACCGCTCCAATACCATAGGGTGATGCATCACACGCCAACCGAATTGGTAGTGCTGGGTTGAAATGAGCCAACACCTCTTTTGATGTGATCAATGCTTTGCTCTTCTGGAAAGCTCGTTTACATTCGTCACTCCACTTCCATGGTACCCCCGTTTGCAGTAGGGTGTTCAGTGGGTGTAGTACGGTAGACAAATTCGGCAAGAACTTATGGTAGCAGTTCACCAGCCCGAGGAACGACCTCAGTTGTGACACATTTTCCGGTGCTGGAGCCTTGACTACTGCCTCAATCTTTTCAGGGGACTTATGTAACCCCTCTTTATCAATAACGTGGCCACAATACGAGATCTGCTTCTGGAAAAACTCGCATTTGTGGCGATTAGCTCGGAGCCCATATTCCTTCAATCTAGTGAGCACCTGCTCCAGGTTGGCGAGGTGATCACTGTCATTTTCGCCCGTGACCAGGATGTTGTCCAAATAACACTGGGTCCCTGGAATCCCTTGCAGGACTTGTTCCATTGCCCTTTGCCAAATAGCCGGAGCTGATGCTACCCCGAACACCAGCCGATTGTATTGGTAGAGACCTTTATGAGTGTTGATCGTGAGGTACTGTTTCGAGGCTTCTTCTACCTCCATTTGCAGGTACGCCTGGACAGATCAATCTTAGTGAAGCGTTTCCCTCCAGATAACGAGGCAAAATTTCTTCAATCCGCGGAAGCGGATATTGTACAGTGTGAAGGACTGGGTTCACTGTCACCTTAAAGTCCCCACAGATGCGAACCTTCTTTGGTTCCCCAGGCGTATTACTCAACGACCTCTTCATTACAGGAACGATGGGTGTAGCCCACTCGCTCCAGTCCACCTTGGACAGTACTCCTGAACGTTGCAAACCTTCCAGCTCTGCTTCGACGGCTGGGCGGATCACATAAGGTACCGGTCTGGCCTTAAAAAAACTTTGGGCTTGCATTTTCCTCTATTTTGATCATCGCTGTTATGCCTTTTAGTGTTCCGAGTCCCTGCTGGAACACTTCTTGTGCATCAGTTAGCATTTTTGACAGTTGTCCAGGTGTGACGTCGTCATCCTTTTTGGCATCTACAGTCAGTGTTTGTATGGAATGCCAATCTAGCTGTATCTTCCGGATCCATTCACGTCCTAGTAGTGGTGGTCCTCCATCTGGCAATACATATAGGTCCATTTTTGGTGTTTCCTTGCCGTTATATATAACGTTCACCCTTATTTTTCCTTTGGGGTAGATTTTTGACCCGTGTACGTCTTCAAGACAATCTTTGTATCTCTCAAGGGTATATGTGAGAATAGCCGCTTGTAGTCCCTTCGGTTTATGACTGTTAGGGCTGATCCTGTGTCCAATTCCATTTTCACTTGGACTCCTGCTATCTTGAGCGTGACCCAGATAGTTTGGCGATCCTCCGTTTTGATCACATTATGTAGTTCCAGACAACCCAGCTCCTAGCTTCCGGAGTCTGTATCACTCTTCTGTTCGTCTGAACTACTCTCCGTCACCTTATGTACCTTCTTGTACTTCTCCTGTGGAGATTTCTTGCTGCTGGTTTTCTTTCCCGACCTGCAGACTCTTGCTATGTGTCCTACTTTTCCACACTGTCTGCACACTTTGTCCTTGAACCAGCAATCATTATGGTCATGTGTTGTTCTGCCGCAGCGATAGCACTTCACTGTTCCGTATGACATTTCATTTGTGCCATATTCTTGCGGTCTCCATTGTATCTCTGCAGCGCCCCGTGCTGCTGCTTCGTGTGATACTGCAATGCTGAAAACCTTGTCCAGCGTAAGATCCTTTTCTGATAGAAGCCGTTTCTGGGTTCCTTCACTTTGAAGCCCACACACAAACTTGTCCCTTAAAGTATCTGCTAGTCCCATTCCAAATTGGCAGTGTTTCGATAGCTTGCGCAGTTCCGTTAAATACTCAGCTTTACTTTCATCTTTATGCTGGTTCCTTTTGTGAAACTTAAATCTTTCTGCTATCAGCAGCGGTGTGGGGTTTAAGTGGTCCTGTAGGATTGACACTATGTTTTCAAAATCCTTTTCTACTGGCTTCTCTGGGGTTACTAGGTTTCGTAGTAAGCCATACGTTTTTGCACCCATTGAATTCAACAATACCAGCGCTTTCTTGTCATCTGGCACTTCATTCGCCTTGCAGTATACTTCTATGCGTTCGACATATGTCGTCCAATCTTCGACTTCATTGTCGAACGCTGTGATACTGCCACTCTTCGGCATTTTTGGGTGTGGTTAGACTGGCTTAAAATGGCGTCTCCCGCGCTTTCCTTTCTTCCCCGCTGCGGCTTAAAATGGCGGTTGCCCGTGGTCGACGCCCGTGCTTCTGGACTCGACCTTCTTCCACTGTTCTCCAGGAGTGAATCCCTGGGAGGTGATGCAGAGTTGCAGGTAGTTTCGAATCTGCGTCGTCGCCAATGTTAGATCCATGTATCTTAATGTTGTGTCCTTCAATAATCAGACAACAGACTGCAGGGAACGATTTAACAGGTGTTTACTGAAGGAGGGTTACTCTAGAACTAACTGTACAGATCACCACTCAGGGTTTATATACAGCTGTGGTCACTGCCGGTACTACAGTATACAGGAGCTGTAAAAAGTAGTTCTCCCCTTAAAGGTACATACATTACAATAGCCATAACGGCGATGTGGTTGCAAAGTGGCCAAGGTTGTCAGTGGTCAGGGACAGGAGGGTGTTACTGCGAGTCAGGAAGATATGGGGACCCAGGATGTAGTGATGGAGGTGCCTCAGCCCTGGACCTTGTCCAACAGGTACGAGTTACTTTCTACCTGTGTGGATGAGGAAAAGGACTGCAGGGAGGATGGGATAACTGACCACGGCACCATGGTACAGGGGGCCATACAAGTGGGGGGGGGAAGGAAGGAATGTGGTAGTAGTAGGGGACAGTATAGTCAGGGGATAGATCCTGTTCTCTGCAGCCACGAAAGAGAGTCCCGAAGGCTGTGTTGCCTTAGTTTCTGTTAGTTAGCTAATTCTCTATCCATGCTAATATATTCCGTGAGCTCTTATCTTGTGCAGTAACCTTTTATGTGGCACCTTATCGAATGCCTTCTGGAAATCTAAATACACCACATCTACTGGTTCACCTTTGTCCGCCCTGCTCGTTACCTCCTCAAAGAACTCCAGCAAGTTTGTTAAACATGATTTCCCTTTTCATAAAACCATGCTGACTCTGCTTGATTGCATTATGATTTTCCAAATGCCCTGCTATTGCTTCCTTAATGAAGGACTCCAGCATTTTCCCAATGACAGATGTTAAGCTAACCGGTGTAGAGTCTCCCTCCTTTCTTGAATAGGGGCGTTACATTTGCGGTTTTCCAATCCGCTGGGACCTCTCCAGAGTCCAGGGAATTTTGGTATATAGGCCCCCTAACAGTAGCTGGGAATAGTAGGAGCTTGCAACAAAGGTAATGCAATAATCTTGGGGGAATTTAAATAGACTTTAAACAGAATATTTTTTTAAATGGTGAGAAACTTTCAAATGTTGGTGTTCAGAGAGATTTGGGTGTCCTCGTGCAAGAAACACAGAAAGCTAGCGTGCAGGTGTTATAACCGAGTAGTAAGGTCCAATTAATTTAGAGAGGAGTGAGACTTCAGGAACTCAAAACTTACTTTTAATTTACACAGGATAAGCAGAGAACAGTGTTCTCACAGCTACAGGCATGAACTTGTCATTCAACTGCACCAGCAACCGAAGATGGTGGATCCTATGATGTCATACCCACAATGCAACATTACCTTAAAACACTGGTAAATGAAACCTTTGCATGTGTCTCCCTCTGGTGGATAACTTAAGCATTACATCCGAGATTACTATAGCAGGTACAGCAAGCAGTAAGGAAGGCAAGTGGCATGTTGGCCTTTATTGCAAGGGGCCTGGAGTGTAAGAGTAAGGAAGTCTTGCTCCAATTGTACAGGGCCTTGGTGAGACCACACCTGGAGTACTGGGCACAGTTCTGGTCTCCTTATCTAAGGAAGGATATACTTGCCTTGGAGGCGGTGCAGCGAAGGTTCACTAGATTGATTCCTGGGATGAGAGGGCTGTCCTATGAGGAGAGATTGTGTAGAATGGGCCGATACTCTCCGGAGTTTAGAAGAATGAGAGGTGATCTCATTGAAACATACAAGATTCTGAGGGGGATTGACAGGGTCAATGCTGAGAGGTTGTTTCCCCCCCTGGCTGGAGAGTCTAGAACCAGGGGTCGCAGTCTCAGGATAAGGGGTCGGCCATTTAGGACTGAGATGAGGAATTTCTTCACTCAGAGGGCGGTGAATCTTTGGAATTCTCTGCCCCAGAGGGCTGTGGAGGCTCAGTCGTTGAGTATATTCAAGGCTGAGATCGATAGATTTTTGGACTCGAGGGGAATCGAGGGACATGGAGATCGGGCGGGAAAGAAACACATGGAGGATAGGAGCAGGAGTAGGCCATTCGGCCCCTCGAGCCTGCTCCGCCATTTAATGCGATCATGGCTGATCATCCAAATTCAGTACCCTGTTCCTGCCTTCTCCCCATACCCCTTGATCCCTTTAGCCTTAAGAAATATATCCAACTCCTTCTTGAATATATTTAATGAATTGGCCTCTACTGCCTTGTGTGGTAGAGAATTCCACAGGTTCACCACTCACTGGGTGAAGAAATTCCTCCTCATCTCTGTCCTAAATGGCTTACCCCTTATCCTTAGACTGTGACCCCTGGTTCTGGACTCCCCGACCATCGGGAACATCCTTCCTTTAGGACAGAGATGAGGAGGAATTTCTTCACCCAGAGAGTGGTGAACCTGTGGAATTCTCTACCACAGAAGGCAGTAGAGGCCAATTCATTAAATATATTCAAGAAGGAGTTGGATATATTTCTTAAGGCTAAAGGGATCAACAGATATGGAGAGAAGGCAGACAGGGTACTGAATTTGGATGATCAGCCATGATCTCATTGAATGGCGGAGCAGGCTCGAGGGGCCGAATGGCCTACTCCTGCTGCTATCTTCTATGTTTCTATGTTAAACTCCGGGGAGTATAAGCCCAATCGACCCAATCTCTCCTCATACGATATTCCTGCCATCCCAGGTATCAGTCTGGTGAATCTTCGCTGCACTCCCTCCATGGCAAGAACATCCTTCCTCAGGTAAGGTGACCAAAACTGCACACAATACTCAAGATGTGGTCTCACCAAGGCCCTGTACAACTGCAGCAAGACATCCTTGTTCCTGTACTCGAACCCTCTCGCTATGAAGGCCAACATACCATTTGCCTTCTTAACCGCCTGCTACACCTGCATGCTTACCTTCAGCGACTGGTGCACAAGGACACCCAGGTCTCGTTGCACTTCCTCTTCGCCCAATCTATTGCCGTTCAGCTAATAATCTGCCTTCTTGTTTTTAACCACCAAAGTGGATAACCTCGCATTTATCCACGTTATACTGCATCTGCCATGCATCTGCCCAATCACCCAACCTGTCCAAATCATACTGGAGTTTCTCGGCATCCTCCTCACAGCACACACGCCTACCCAGCTTTGTGTCATCTGCAAACTTGGAGATATTACATCTAGTTCCCTCGTCTAGATCATTAATATATATTGTGAATAGCTGGGGTCCAAGGACCGATCCCTGCAGTACCCCACTAGTCACTGCCTGCCACTCGGAAAAAGACCCGTTTATTCCAACTCTTTGCTTCCTGTCTGCCAACCAGTTCTCTATCCAAGTCAATACCTTGCCCCCAATCCCATGTGCCTTAACTTTACACGCTGTATTTGGTGATGTGACAAATAAAATTGAAATTGAAATTGAAATAATCTCTTATGCGGGACCTTATCGAAAGCCTTCTGAAAGTCCAAATACACCACATCCACTGGTTCTCCCTTATCTATTTTACCAGTTACATCCTCAAAAATTTCCAGTAGATTCGTCAAACACGATTTACCTTTTGTGAAAGTGGAGATGAGGTCGAAGATCAGCCATGAACTTAGTAAATGGCGGAGCAGGCTCGAGGGGCCGTATGGCCTACTCCTGCTCTTATTTCTTATACATAGATACATAGAAGATAGGAGCAGGAGTAGGCCATTCGGCCCTTCGTGCCTGCTCCGCCATTCGATGAGATCATGGCTGATCTTTTAATTCAGTATCCCGTCCCCGCCTTCTCTCCGTAACCCTTAACCCCTTTTGCCCGTAGAAATATATCTAATTCCCTCTTAAATATATTTAATGAGCTGGCGTACACTGCCCTCTGTGGCAATGAGTTCCACAGGTTCACCACTCTCTGAGTGAAGAAATTCCCCCTCATCTCTGTCCTAAATGGTTTAGCCCTTATCCTTAAATTATGTCCTCTAGTTCTGTTCTCACCCGCCAAGGGAAACATTCCTTCTGCATCCAGTCTGTCTAGACCTGTCAGAATTTTATACACTTCTATGAGGTCCCCTCTCAATCTTCTAAACTCCAGTGTGTACATCCCTAAACTACATAGTCTCTCCTCATAGGTCATTCCCGCCATTCCTGGTATCAGCCTGGTGAATCGCCGCTGCACCCCCTCCATGGCAAGAACATCCTTCCTCAGATGAGGCGACCAAAACTGTACACAGTACTCGAGGTGTGGTCTCACCAGTGCCCTGTACAGCTGCAGCAAGGTATCCCTGTTCCTGTATTCTAACCCTTTTGCTATGAAGGCCAGCATACCGTTTGCCTTCTTGACCGCCTGTTGCACCTGCATGCTCGCCTTCAGTGACTGGTGTACAAGAACACCCAGGTCTCTCTGTACTTCCCCCTCTCCCAATCTATTGCCATTTAAATAATAATTTGCCCTCCCGTTCCTGCACCCAAGGTGGATAACTTCGCACTTGTCCACATTATAGTGCATCTGCCATTTATCCGCCCAATCGCCCAGTCTGTCCAAATCGCTCTGGAGCTTCCTGGTCTCTTCCTCTGAGCCCACCCCCCCTCCTAGTTTAGTGTCGTCTGCAAATTTGGAAATGCTGCATCCGACTCCCTGATCCAGGTCATTAATGTAAATTGTGAACAGCTGGGGGCCCAGGACAGATCCCTGTGGTACCCCACTTGTTACTGCCTGCCATTCAGAAAATGAGCCGTTTATTCCAACTCTCTGTTTTCTATCTGACAGCCAGTTCCCTATCCACGCCAAAACTTTCCCCTTTATCCCATGAGCCTCAATTTTCCATGCTAATCTTTTATGTGGGACCTTATCGAAGGCCTTTTGGAAGTCCAGGTACACCACATCTACTGGCTCTCCCCCATCTATTCTACCAGTTACTCCCTCAAAAAATTCCAATAGATTAGTCAAGCACGATTTACCCTTTGTAAATCCATGTTGACTCTGTCCTATCCTGTCCCCATTTGCTAAGTGCTCCGCTATTTCATCCTTAATGATGGACTCCAGCATTTTGCCCACAACTGATGTAAGGCTTACAGGTCTGTAATTACCTGCTTTTTCCCTACCCCCCTTTTTGAATAGTGGGGTAACGTTAGCTACCCTCCAATCCATCGGCACTGTTCCCGAGTCTAATGAATTCTGAAAAATCATCCTTAGTGCATCCGCTATCTCTAGGGCCACCTCCTTCAGTACCCTAGGATGCATGTTATCAGGCCCTGGGGATTTGTCCACCTTCAATCCCTTTAGCTTCCTTAACACCATATCCTTAGAGATATTGATTTGCGTCAGTTCCTCCTTTGCCAATGTCCCTATTTTTCCCGATATCCCAGGGAGGTTTTTTGTGTCTTCCTTCGTAAAGACTGACCCAAAGTATGCATTTAGTTGATCTGCCATTTCCTTATTTCCCATTATATATTCCCCCGTATCTGACTGCAATGGACCAACTTTGGTTTTCACCAGTCTTTTCCTTTTGATATACTTATAAAAGCTTTTGGAGTTAGTTTTTATATTTTCCGCCAGCTTGTTTTCGTAAGCTATTTTGCCCCTCTTGATTATGCCCTTTGCCCTCCTTTGCTCTATCTTAAACTGTTCCCAATCTTCCGCTCTGGCGCTTTTTTTGGCTATTTTATACGCCCTATCTTTGGATTTTATGCTGTCTCTAATTTCCCCTGTTATCCACGGTTGAGTCACCTTTTTAGATTTCCTTTTATGCCAGATTGGTATAAACAATTTTTGCAATTTTGTCATTCTATCTTTAAATGTTTGCCATTGTTTATCTACCTCCAGTCCTCCCAGGAACGTTGTCCAATCAGACCTACTCAGTTCCCGTCTCATGGCATCATAATTCCCCTTGTTTAAATTCAGGACCTTAGTCTCTGAGTCAATTTCTTCGCTCTCCATTTCGAGTGAGAAATCGATCATGTTATGATCGCTCTGACCCAAGGGTCCCCGTACAACAAGATTACTGATTAGTCCCTTCTCATTGCACAGTACCCAGTCCAATATAGCCTGTTCCCGAGTTGGTTCCTCGACATATTGATCCAGATAACCATCCCTCAAACACTCAAGGAATTCCTCCTCCTCATTATTTTTACTGATTAGGCTAGTCCAATCTATATGTAAGTTAAAGTCACCTATGATGACAGCTGTGCTCTTATTGCACGCTTCTCTAATTTCCCTCGTGATGCCCTCCCTAACCTCTATTTTACTATTTGGAGGCCTATATACCACTCCTATTAATGTTTTTCGCCCCTCGCTATTTCTTAGCTCCACCCATATAGATTCTGTATTAACTGAGTTAATATCCTTCCTTTCAATTGCATTTATCCCCTCTTTTACTAGCAATGCTACCCCTCCTCCCTTTCTTTTTTGTCGATCCTTCCTAAATACTGAATACCCCTGTATGTTAAGCTCCCAGCCCTGCTCACCCTGCAACCATGTTTCCGTAATCCCAATTAGGTCATAATTATTAACCTCTATTTCCACAGCTAATTCATCTACCTTGTTCCTGATGCTTCTCGCATTAAGGTATAAAACCCTCAGGCTTTTTTTATGCTCACATTTTTTATGAATTAGTTTGGCCCTTTGTTTTTTGTTCCTCACCCTTTTATCATTTATTTCTGTCTGCCTTTCACTTTCCTCTATTTCACTACATAGGTTTCTAGCCCCCTGCCATACTAGTTTAAATGCTCCCGAACTGCTTTATCAAAAATTACCCCGAGAACATCAGTTCCATCTCTGCACAGGTGTAGACCGTCCCTTTTGTATAGGTCACACCTACCACAAAACTGGTTCCAATGCCTCAAAAATTTAAAACCCTCCCTCTTACACCACTGCTCAAGCCACGTATTTAGCCTAACTATCCTGTTCTCTGTACTCTTACTAGCACGTGGCACTGGTAGTAATCCAGAGATTACTACCTTCTTATGTTGGGAACTAAATATTCCAGGATACTTAACTTTTAGAAGGGATAGGCAAAATGGAAAAGGAGGAGGGGTAGCCCTGATAATTAAGGATGGGATAAAGACAGCAGAGAGAAAGGATCTTAGCTCCGAAAATCAAAAAGTGGAATCAGTTTGGGTGGAGCTAAGAAACAGCAAGGGGCAGAAAACCCTGGTGGGAGTTGTTTATAGGCCCCCAAACAGTAGTTGTATTGTAGGGCAGAGTATAAATCAAGGAATTAGAGGAGCACGGGGGACTTTAATCTACATATAGACTGGGCAAACCAAATTTGCAGTAATCGTGTGGAGGATGAATTCATGGAATGTATACAAGCTAGTTTTCTAGATCAGTATGTTGAGGAACCAAGTAGGGAACAGGCTATTTTAGATCTAGTGCAATGAGAAAGGGTTAATTAATAACCTTGTAGTAAAGGGGCCTTTACGGAAGAGTAAACATAATATGAGAGAAGTTTATGTTAAGATTGAAAGTGACTTCCAGGAAATTCTCGATTTACTGGCACCCAAATAACCGGAAATCTCTGTTAACCGGCAAAATTCAGGAGTAGGTTCAGGTAAGTTTTACTTCATATTAGTGGCTGTTCCTGGATCTGTGGCCGTGTAACCGGGGTTCCTGCACCTGTTGCTATGCAACAGGGACGCCTGGATCTGTGGCCATGTACTGGGCTCTCGTACCTTTTTACTATACCTCTCTGTAATCCGGACTTTTTGATAAACCGGCACCACGCCGGTCCCGTCGGTACCGGATAAAAAAAGAATTTCCTGTAGTTAAATCCGAAACTAGGGTCTTAAATCTAAACAAAGCAAACTGCGTAGGTATGAGGGGCGAGTTGGCTAAAGTAGATTGGGAAACCAGATTAAAACGTGCAACAGCAGACAAGTAATGGCTAGCATTTAAAGAATTAATACATAATTTACAACAAATATATATTCCTTTAAGGCACAAAAACCCCACAGGAAAAGTGGTCCAACCGTGGCTAACAAGAGAAGTTAAAGATAGTATTAGATCAAAGGAAGAGGCTTATAATGTTGCCAAAAAGAGCAGTAAGCCTGAGGATTGGGAGGATTTTAGAATTCAGCAGACCAAGAAATTGATAAAGGGAAAATAGAATATGAGAGTAAACTAGTGAGAGACATCAAAACAGGGTGTAAAAGCTTCTATAAGTATGTAAAAAGGAAAAGATTAGCAAAAGTAAATGTGGGTCCCTTACAGGCTGAGACAGGAGAAATTATAATGGGGAAAAAGGAAATGTCAGAGAAATTAAACAAATACTTTGGGCAGGATTTTCATTGGGCCATGGAGGCGGGATTGGCGGCGTGACCCATCCCGCCCCCAACCCGCCTCCATGCCAGTTTCAAAGGATGCGGGTACCCGACCCGCACTGGGACCCGCCTCCCCAAGGCGGGAAGGTGATTAGTGCCAATTAACTGCCTGTTAACAGGTAGTTAACAGGCAGTTTTTAGCCTAATCCCTATTTTCATTGTTGAAATGTGGGATTCCCGATGGCTCCAAACCACGCCAAGTTAGCGAGGCGGGCTGTTGGGATGAAGGGCTTGGAGGGGTTGAGATATCCGGTGTTCATGAGTAATGGGTGCATGAGTGCAGAGGTAAGTGTGTTTGGTGTGTTTAAAGAAGTTGTACTTACATTTACATATCTTTACAGCCTTCTTTCCTTCAGGTCTCGGGAGTCCCTCATCTCACCAGCACAGAAAGCAGAATGGCCGCGATCTGTTAAAAGTTCCAGCATTCAGCTTTCTGTTCCGGGGAGATCTCTAAATCAGCCTGACAGGAAGGAATTAACTTAGAGTACAGATTGTCAGTGATTGACAGCTTCAAACAGCTGTCGAACGCTGATATTTCATCTGTCAAAAGGTCTTGACAGATGAAATATCAATCTTTGACGTCACCTGTTGCCGGGTGGCCCTTAATTGGCCTGCTGAGCCCGCTGGGCGGGTTCAACAAGGTCAGTCAAGTCAAAATCACGTGGGTTGGCTAGAACTCGATGGAGGCGGGACGACAACCCCGAAAGTTGTAGTCGCCTCCTACCCGACTCCTCAATGAAAATCCAGCCCTTTGTGTCTGTCTTCACGGAAGAAGATGCAAAAAGCTTCCCAGAAATAGTGGAGAACCAAGGGTCTAGCAAGAATGAAGAACTGAAGTAAATTAATATTAGTAAAAAAGTAGTATTGGAGAAATTAATGGGACTGAAAGCCGATAAATCCCCTGGGCCTGATGCCCTACATCCTAGGGTTTTGAAAGAGTTGGATACAGGGATAATGAATACATTGGTTGTCATTTTCAAAAATTCCATAGATTCTAGAACGGTTCCCACAGATTGGAAAGTAGCAAATGTAACCGCATTATTTAAGAAAGGAGGGAGAGAGAAAACGGGGAACTACAGACCAGTTAACCTGACATCAGGAGCAGGGAAAATGCTAGAATCTATTAATAAGGACGTGGTAACAGGGCACTTAGAAAATAATAATAGGACTGAGCAGAGTAAACACGGATTTATAAATTGGAAATCGTGTTTGACAAATCTGTGAGAGTTTTTTGAGGTTGTAACTAGCAGAATAGATAAGGGGGAACCAGTGAATGTGGTGTATTTGGATTTTCAGAAGACATTCGATAAGGTGCCACACAAGAGGTTATTAAACAAAATTAGGGCTCATGGGATTGGGGGTAATATACTAGCATGGATCGAGGATTGGTTAACGGACAGAAAACAGAGTAGGAATAAACGGGTCATTTTCGGGTTGGCAGGCTGTAACTAGTGGGGTACCGCAAGGATCAGTGCTGGGGCCTCAGCTATTCACAATCTACATCAATGATTTGGATGAGGGGACCAAATGTAATATATCCAAGTTCGCTGATGATACAAAGCTGGGTGGGAATGTAAGTTGTGAGGAGGATGCGAGGAGGCTTCAAGGGGATATAGACTGGCTAAGTGAGCGGGCAAGAACATGGCAAATGGAATATAATGTGGAGAAATGTGAAGTTATCCACTTTGGTAGGAAAAATAGAAAAGCAGAGTATTTTTTAAATGGTGAGAGATTGGGAAATGTTGGTGTTCAGAGGGACCTGGGTGTCCTTGTACACGAATCACTGAAAGTTAACATGCAGGTACAGCAAACAATTAGGAAAGCAAATGGTATGTTGGCCTTTATTACAAGAGGATTTGAGTATAAGAGTAAAGACATCTTACTGCAATTATATAGGGCCCTGGTGAGACCACACCTGGAGTATTGTGTACAGTTTTGGTCTCCTTACCTAAGGAAGGATATACTTGCCATAGAGGGAGAGCAACGAAGGTTCACCAGACTGGTTCCTGGGATGGGGGGACTGTCCTGTGAGGAGAGATTGAGTGGACTAGGCCTATATTCTCTAGAGTTTAGAAGAATGAGAGGTGATCTCATTGAAACATACAAAATTCCTACAGGGCTTAACCGGGTGGATGCAGGGAGGATGTTTCCCCTGGCTGGGGAGTCTAGAACCAGGGGTCACAGTCTCAGAATAAGGGGTCGGCCATTTAGGACGGAGATGAGGAGAAATTTCTTCACTCAGAGGGCGGTGAATCTTTGGAATTCTCTACCCCAGAGGGCTGTGGAGGCTCAGTCGTTGAGTATATTCAAGACAGAGACCGATAGATTTTTGAATATTAGGAGAATGAAGGGATATGGGGATAGTGCAGGAAAGTGGAGTTGAGGTAGAAGATCAGCCATGATCTTATTGAATGGCGGAGCAGGCTCAAAGGGCCAAAATGGCCGACTCCTGCACCTATTTCTTATGTTCTTATATTGAAATTAATTTGCCCTACCCATTTCCCCTTCCCTGCTGTCCCCTCATCCCATCGAATTCCCCTCTCTGTTTACCCCTCCCATCTTCTTAATCCCTCTGTTCCTGTCCAATCTGGTTTCCCTTTCCCATTCCCTTGGCTTTCCCTCCACCTCCAGTCCCTCTTTGCTTGTTTGTCTCCCTATCTCCTCTCTTCCTCTCATCATCTTCTGTAACCTGTCCGACCTTTGTCCCCTCCCGATTTCCTGTCCCCACTTTATCGCTCCTCATACCCCATCTGTTACTCTGATATTTCACTTCCCATTGCTCCTTGTATCAGTGATGGTCTGTTTGAACCCACAGGTCCATGGGATTCCTGCCGCTCTTTGCTTCCATTCTGTCTCTTGCTGCAACACACACAATACTCGGCTCCACTCCAACAGCACCTGCCATTGGCTCCAGCACATTGCCATCATCGATTGGCTCCACTAGAACAGCACCTGCCATTGGCTCCAGCACATTGCCATCATCGATTGGCTCCACTAGAACAGCACCTGCCATTGGCTCCAGCACATTGCCATCATCGATTGGCTCCACTAGAACAGCGCCTGCCATTGGCTCCAGCACATTGCCATCATCGATTGGCTCCACTAGAACAGCACCTGCCATTGGCTCCAGCACATTGCCATCATCGATTGGCTCCACTCCAACGGGACCTGCCACTGGCTCCACTAGAAGAGCGCCTGCCATTGGCTCCACTAGAACAGCGCCTGCCATTGGCTCCATTAGAACAGTGCCTGCCATTGGCTCTAGCACATTGCCATCATTGACTGGCTCCACTAGAACAGCACCTGCCATTGGCTCTACTAGAACAGCGTCTGCCATTGGCTCCATTAGAACAGCGCCTGCCATTGGCTCCAGCACATTGCCATCATCGATTGGCTCCACTAGAACAGCTCCTGCCATTGGCTCCACTAGAACAGCACCTGCCATTGGCTCCACTAGAACAGAGACTGCCATTGGCTCCACTAGAACAGCACCTGCCATTGGCTCCAGCACATTGCCATCATCGATTGGCTCCACTCCAACGGGACCTGCCATTGGCTCCACTAGAACAGCACCAGCCATTGGCTCCACTAGAACAGCACCAGCCATTGGCTCCACTAGAACAGAGCCTGCCATTGGCTCCACTAGAACAGCACCTGCCATTGGCTCCACTAGAACAGAGCCTGCCATTGGCTCCACTAGAACAGCACCTGCCATTGGCTCCACTAGACCAGAGCCTGCCATTGGCTCCACTAGAACAGAGCCTGCCATTGGCTCCACTAGAACAGAGCCTGCCATTGGCTACACTAGAACAGAGCCTGCCATTGGCTCCACTAGAACAGCACCTGCCATTGGCTCCACTAGAACAGAGCCTGCCATTGGCTCCACTAGAACAGAGCCTGCCATTGGCTACACTAGAACAGAGCCTGCCATTGGCTCCACTAGAACAGAGACTGCCATTGGCTCCACTAGACCAGAGCCTGCCATTGGCTCCACTAGAACAGAGCCTGCCATTGGCTCCACTAGAACAGAGACTGCCATTGGCTACACTAGAACAGAGCCTGCCATTGGCTCCACTAGAACAGCACCTGCCATTGGCTCCACTAGAACAGAGCCTGCCATTGGCTCCACTAGAACAGAGACTGCCATTGGCTCCACTAGACCAGAGCCTGCCATTGGCTCCACTAGAACAGAGCCTGCCATTGGCTCCACTAGAACAGAGCCTGCCATTGGCTACACTAGAACAGAGCCTGCCATTGGCTCCACTAGAACAGCACCTGCCATTGGCTCCACTAGAACAGAGCCTGCCATTGGCTCCACTAGAACAGAGCCTGCCATTGGCTCCACTAGAACAGCGTCTGCCATTGGCTCCATTAGAACAGCGCCTGCCATTGGCTCCAGCACATTGCCATCATCGATTGGCTCCACTAGAACAGCACCTGCCATTGGCTCCACTAGAACAGCACCTGCCATTGGCTCCACTAGAACAGCTCCTGCCATTGGCTCCACTAGAACAGCACCTGCCATTAGCTCCACTAGAACAGCACCTGCCATTGGCTCCACTAGAACAGAGCCTGCCATTGGCTCCACTAGAACAGAGCCTGCCATTGGCTCCAGTACATTGCCATCATCGATTGGCTCCACTCCAACGGGACCTGCCATTGGCTCCACTAGAACAGCACCAGCCATTGGCTCCACTAGAACAGAGCCTGCCATTGGCTCCACTAGAACAGAGCCTGCCATTGGCTCCACTAGAACAGCACCTGCCATTGGCTCCACTAGAACAGAGCCTGCCATTGGCTCCACTAGAACAGCACCTGCCATTGGCTCCACTAGAACAGAGACTGCCATTGGCTCCACTAGAACAGAGCCTGCCATTGGCTCCACTAGAACAGCACCTGCCATTGGCTCCACTAGAACAGAGCCTGCCATTGGCTCCACTAGAACAGCACCTGCCATTGGCTCCACTAGAACAGAGCCTGCCATTGGCTCCACTAGAACAGCACCAGCCATTGGCTCCACTAGAACAGAGCCTGCCATTGGCTCCACTAGAACAGAGCCTGCCATTGGCTCCACTAGAACAGCACCAGCCTTTGGCTCCACTAGAACAGAGCCTGCCATTGGCTCCACTAGAACAGCACCAGCCATTGGCTCCACTAGAACAGAGCCTGCCATTGGCTCCACTAGAACAGAACCTGCCATTGGCTCCACTAGAACAGCACCAGCCATTGGCTACACTAGAACAGAGCCTGCCATTGGCTCCACTAGAACAGCACCTGCCATTGGCTCCACTAGAACAGCGCCTGCCATTGGCTCCATTAGAACAGCACCAGCCATTGGCTCCACTAGAACAGCACCAGCCATTGGCTCCACTAGAACAGCACCAGCCATTGGCTCCACTAGAACAGCACCAGCCATTGGCTCCACTAGAACAGCACCAGCCATTGGCTCTACTAGAACAGCACCAGCCATTGGCTCCACTAGAACAGCACCAGCCATTGGCTCCACTAGAACAGCACCAGCCATTGGCTCCACTAGAACGGAGCCTGCCATTGGCTCCACTAGAACAGAACCTGCCATTGGCTCCACTAGAACAGCGCCTGCCATTGGCTCCACTAGAACAGCGCCTGCCATTGGCTCCATTAGAACAGAGACTGCCATTGGCTCCACTAGAACAGCGCCTGCCATTGGCTCCATTAGAACAGAGACTGCCATTGGCTCCACTAGAACAGAACCTGCCATTGGCTCCACTAGAACAGCACCTGCCATTGGCTCCATTAGAACAGAGACTGCCATTGGCTCCACTAGAACAGCGCCTGCCATTGGCTCCACTAGAACAGCGCCTGCCATTGGCTCCACTAGAACAGCGCCTGCCATTGGCTCCACTAGAACAGAGCCTGCCATTGGCTCCACTGGAACAGCACCTGCCATTGGCTCCATTAGAACAGAGCCTGCCATTGGCTCCATTAGAACAGAGCCTGCCATTGGCTCCATTAGAACAGAGCCTGCCATTGGCTCCACTAGAACAGCACCTGCCATTGGCTCCACTAGAACAGAGCCTGCCATTGGCTCCACTAGAACAGAGCCTGCCATTGGCTTCACTAGAACAGAGCCTGCCATTGGCTCCACTAGAACAGCACCCGCCATTGGCTCCACTAGAACAGAGCCTGCCATTGGCTTCACTAGAACAGAGCCTGCCATTGGCTCCACTAGAACAGCGCCTGCCATTGGCTCCACTAGAACAGCTCCTGCCATTGGCTCCACTAGAACAGCACCTGCCATTGGCTCCACTAGAACAGAGCCTGCCATTGGCTCCACTAGAACAGCGCCTGCCATTGGCTCCACTAGAACAGCGCCTGCCATTGGCTCCACTAGAACAGCTCCTGCCATTGGCTCCACTAGAACAGCACCTGCCATTGGCTCCACTAGAACAGCTCCTGCCATTGGCTCCACTAGAACAGCACCTGCCATTGGCTCCACTAGAACAGTGCCTGCCATTGGCTCCACTAGAACAGCACCAGCCATTGGCTCCACTAGAACAGCTCCTGCCATTGGCTCCACTAGAACAGCACCTGCCATTGGCTCCACTAGAACAGAGCCTGCCATTGGCTCCACTAGAACAGCGCCTGCCATTGGCTCCACTAGAACAGAGCCTGCCATTGGCTCCACTAGAACAGCGCCTGCCATTGGCTCCACTAGAACAGCGCCTGCCATTGGCTCCACTAGAACAGCGCCTGCCATTGGCTCCACTAGAACAGCACCTGCCACCAGCTCCAGTAAAATGACATCAATAGGCCCAACTAGAATAGCACCATTGATTGACTCTAACATAATTACATCATCAACAGGTCCAATTAGAATAGCACCATTAACTGACCCCACCAGAACAGCATCATTGATTGGCTACAGTACAATGATATCAACTGACCTCATTGGATCTGCAAAATTGATTGGCTCCAGTTCAGTGATTTCATCCACCAGCCTCCCGAGAAAAGCTCCATTGATTGATTCCAGCACAATGACATCATCAACTGACCCTATTGGAACACAACCATTGACTGGTTCCAATACAATGACATCCTCATCGATTGATCCTGATACAAAAACGCCATTGATTGGCTCATCAGTTGACTCCAGTTCAACAACACCATTGATTGGTTCATCGATTGGATCTAGTTCAACAGGCCCATTGATTGGCTCAACGATTGGCTCTAGTTCAACAGGCCCATTGATTGGCTCATCGATTGACTCCAGTTCAACAACACCATTGATTGGCTCATCGATTGGCTCTAGTTCAACAGGCCCATTGATTGGCTCATTGATTGGCTCTAGTTCAACAGCCCCGTTGATTGGCTCATCGATTGCTTCCAATACAACAGCCCGATTGATTGGCTCATCGATTGACACCAATACAACAGTCCCATTGATTGGCTCATCGATTGCCTACAATACAACAGCCCCATTGATTGGCTCATCGAGTGCCTCCAATACAACAGCCCCATTGATTGGCTCATCGATTGCCTACAATACAACAGCCCCATTGATTGGCTCATCGATTGACTCCAATACAACAGCCCCATTGATTGGCTCATCGATTGACTCCAATACAACAGCCCCATTGATTGGCTCATCAATTGACTCCAATACAACAGCCCCATTGATTGGCTCATCGATTGCCTACAATACAACAGCCCCATTGATTGGCTCATCGATTGACACCAATACAACAGCCCCATTGAATGGCTCATCAATTGACACCAATACAACAGCCCCATTGAATGGCTCACTGATTGACACCACTACAACTGCCCCATTGATTGGCTCATCGATTGACACCAATACAACAGCCCCATTGATTGGCTCATCGATTGACACCAATACAACTGCCCCATTGATTGGCTCATCGATTGACACCAATACAACAGCTGCATTGATTGGCTCACCGATTGACACCAATACAACAGCCCCATTGATTGGCTCATCGATTTACTCCAATACAACTGCCCCATTGATTGGCTCATCGATTGACTCCAATACAACAGCCCCATTGAATGGCTCATCGATAAAATCCAGCACTATGGCTGTGAGAGCCCTCTCACTGCCCCTAACGTCTCCACTGTTGCTACTCACCACTGTTGGGCTTATTTTTGAGTGGTTGTACTAGAGGCTCCAACTGGTTCTCTCTCCCTCGCTGCCATGATGCTGGGACTCCTCTATGTTGACTGGCCTCTTCCTGTATATTTGAATTGATGTTACTAATCATTGTGGACACAGGATTGTGATTAATGTCATTGATTGTGGATTCAGTGCACCTCCATCCATCTCCCGTCAGTTTGTACATGGCGGGAGGTGAGTGGAGAATTTAGCTTTGTCCTGTCACTGCAGTAAATCATGAACCATTACAGATCTGTTTGGGGGTTTGACATCTTCAGCTTTGGGGGCTTGGCACTGTGAAAGTTCCATGACTGTACGCCCCACCCTGCCCGTCACCACCCTCAGCACACCCACCTACAAATTCCACTACCATAACTCCTCACTGCGCCCTCGTACGGGGCTTGGCACTGTTGCCCCTCACCATTACCCCTCTCTGTTACCCCCTCACCATTACCCCTCACCATTACCTCTCTGTTACCCACTCACCATTACCCCTCACCGTTACCCCTCTCTGTTACCCCCTCACCATTACCCCTCACCATTACCTCTCACCATTATCCCTCTCTGTTACCCCCTCGCTGTTACCCCCTCTCTGTTACCCCCTTACCATTACCCCTCACCGTTACCCCTCTGTTACCTCTCACCGTTACCCCTCTCTGTTACCCCACCATTACCTCTCACCATTACCCCTCTCTATTACCCACTCACCATTACCCCTCACCGTTACACCCCTCTGTTACCCCCTCACCATTACCTTTGTTACCCCATCTGTTACCCCCTCATCATTACCTCACAATTACCCCTCTCTGTTACCCCCTCACTGTTACCCCCTCTCCATTACCCCCTCTCTGTTACCCACTCACCATTATCCCTCACCGTTACCCCCTCTGTTACCCCCTCACCATTATCCCTCATCGTTACCCCCTCACTGTTACCCCCTCACTGTTACCTCTCCGTTACCCCCTCACTGTTACCCCCTCGCTGTTACCCCCTCGCTGTTACCCCTCACCATTACTCCCCTCTCTGTTACCCCTGTTACCCCCCATCATTATCCCTCACCGTTACCCCTCACCATTACCCCCTCTCCATTACCCCTTCAGTTACTCCCTCACCATTACCCCCTCACTGTTACCCCCTCACTGTTATCCCTCACCATTACCCCTCACCGTTACCCCCTCTCCATTACCTCTCTGTTACCCCTCACCATTACCCCCTTACCGTCACCCCTCACCATTACCCCTCACCGTTACCCCCTCACTGTTCCCCCTCACCGTTACCTCTCACTATTACCCCTCAGCATTACCGACTCACCATGCCCCCTTCACTGTGCTCCCCCTCACTATGCCCTGTGGTCTGAGGGGGAGCTGTGAGTCGAGGGTTAAGCAGTGGGTCGCGGATCGAGCTGTGGGTCAAGAGTCAAGATGTGGATCCAGGGTCCAGCTGTGGGTCGCGGTTCGAGCTGTGGGTCGTGGGTCGAGGGTCAAGCTGAGGGGTTGATCTGTGGGTTGAGGGTTGAGCTGTGGGTCGAGAGTCAATCTGTGGCCCAGTTGGAATCACTGACCTTTTGCTGAATTGTATATAGAGTTTGTACTGTGTATTGTGTATTGAGGAGAAATTTGTTCAATAAAAAATCCATTGAGAACTGTTTCAGTGGGAGAGCATTTAGGGAATAGTGATCATAATATCACCATTGTTATGGAAAAGGACAAGGAACAATCAAGCATAAAAAATATTTAACTGGAGGATGGCTAACTTCAGTGATTTGAAAAGGATCTGACCCAGGTGGATTGGAATCAAAAATTGGTAGGTAAAACAGTTATTGAACAACGGGAGGCCTTCAAAGAGGAGATGGTTTGTGTACAGAGTAGACACATTCCCATGAGGGGGAAAGGAAGGGCATCCAAAGCTAGAGCTCCCTGGCTGACTAAAGATATAGGGGGAAAATTCAGTTGATAGCGACACCCGTTAGCACCTTAAGAGGGCGCTAAGTGGGACGCAAACCAACTAGCGCCCGGGCGTGGCACTGCCCACGCCTCCCGCAAAATTCAGCGGGAGGTTAGAGGTGGCGCTAACCGGTAGCACCCTGCGGCGCTGCGCTGTTGGCGATGACGTCATTGGTGTGCGCAGCGCATCGCTCACGCCCCGGCCACGATCTTCGGGAGCGCCCCCTTATTTAACGCCGGACGCTATGTCCGACAGGGTCAGGGGGGTGTACCTGCGGCCGGGGAGGCGCAATTTAAAGGCGAGGTGCGGGGCGGCCATTTTTGTTGCTGGCCGTCTGCCAGCACCTGCCTGCGCTCCCGTCCCCGGCCTCCTGAGCAGCTCCCCCCCCCCCCCCCCCGCGGAGTGCCGGCTGCACTCCAAGAGCCCGGCACGTCTCTTGGGTGCCGGGCTCTTTTGCCGGCACTCCCGATCCCCGGGGGACCCAGCTGGGCCCCAGGTCGCGCTCCACAAGGCCTGCAATACCTGCGGCACTTAGCGCCACGATATTGACTCACAGCGTCCCAAGAGGGAGGCGGGGCACTTCCAGTAGCGCCCCGCTTCCCTTTGGGGCGCAACCACTCCAGTTCCGGCGCGGGGGGGGCGCTAATGTTTCCGGGGCGCTAAGGGTGCTACTCAATTTTTAGCCCATAGAGATTAAAATGAGACAGAAAAAGGAGGCTTATGACAAATGTAAGGTTCATAATACAGTAGAGAACCGAGCTGAATATGGAAAGTACAGAGGAGATCTAATTAAGGGAATGAAGGGCAAAGAGAGAGTATGAGAATAGATTAGCGGTTAACATAAAAGGGAATCCAAAAGTCTTGTATAAATACATAAATAGTAAAAGGGTAGTCAATGGAAGGGTGGGGCCAATTCTGGGCACCACACTTTCAGAAGGCTGTCAAGGCCTTAGAGAGGGTACAGAAGAGATTGACCAAAATGGTACCAGGGATGGGGGACTTCAGTTATGTGAATAGACTGGAGAAGCTGGAGGCGTTCTCCTTAAATCAGGGAAGGCTAAGAGGATATTTGATAGAGGTGTCCCCGGACTTGCAATCTATCAAGATTTGCTACAGAATCGATAGAGTAAAGCTCTCTTTAAACCAGCCCATCAAAAACTCCCAGGGCAGGAACAACACGGGTTAGATACAGAGTGAAGCTCCCTCTACACTGTCCCATCAAACACTCCCAAGGCAGGGACTGCACGGGTTAGATACAGAGTAAAGCTCCCTCTACACTGTCCCATCAAACACTCCCAAGGCAGGTACCGCACGGGTTAGATACAGAGTAAAGCTCCCTCTACACTGTCCCATCAAACACTCCCAAGGCAGGTACCGCACGGGTTAGATACAGAGTAAAGCTCCCTCTACACTGTCCCATCAAACATTCCCAAGGCAGGTGCTGCACGGGTTAGATATATATAGTAATGCTCCCTCTACACTGTCCCATCAAACACTCCCAGGGCTATGGGGAGAGAACGTGGCAGTGGGGTTAGTTTGGGAATGATGCAGGGCTATGGGCAGACAGTGGTGCAGAGGGATTAGTTTGAGATTGATTCAGGGCTATGGGGAGAGAGTGGGGCAGCGGGATTCGTTTGGGATTGATTCAGGGCTATGGGGGGAGAGCAGGGCAGTGGGATTAGTTTGCAATCAAGACAGAGCTATGGGGGGAAAGCGAGGCAGTGGGATTAGTTTGGGATTGATACAGGGCAATGGGGAGAGAGCGGGGCAGTGGGATTAGATTGGGGATTGATACAGGGCTATGGGGAGTCAGCAGGGCCGTGGGATTAGTTTGGGGATTGATACAGGGTATGGGGAGTGAGCGGGGCAGTGGGATTAGTTCGGGGATTGATACAGAGATATGGGGATAGAGCGGGGCAGTGGGATTAGTTTGGGATTGATACAGGGCTATGGGGAGAGAGCGGGGCAGTGGGAGTAGTTTGGGATTGATACAGGGCTATGGGGAGAAAGCGGGGCAGTGGGATTAGTTTGGGATTGAAACAGGGCTATGGGGAGAGAGCGGGGCATTGGGATTAGTTTGGGATTGATACAGGACTATGGGGAGAGAGTGGGGCTTTGGGATTAGTTTTGGATTGATACAGGGCTATCGGGAGTGAGCGGGGCACTGGGATTAGTTTGGGATTGATACAGGGCTATGGGGAGTGAGCGGGGCAGTGGGATTAGTTTGGGATTGATACAGGGCTATGGGGAGAGAGCGTTGCAGTGGGATTAGTTTGGGGATTGATTTAGGGCTGTGGGGAGAGAGCGGGGCAGTTTGATTAGTTTGGGGATTGATACAGGGCTATGGAGAGAGCGGGGCAGTGGGATTGGTTTGGGATTGATACAGGGCTATCGGGAGAGATCGGGGCAGTGGGATTAGATTGAGATTGATACAGGGCTATGGGGAGAGAGCGGGGCAGTGGGATTAGTTTGGGATTGATACAGGGCTATGGGGTGAGAGCGGGGCAGTGTGATTTGCTTGGGATTGATACAGGGCTATGGGGAGAGAGCAGGGCAGTGGGATTAGTTTGGGATTGATACAGGGCTATGGGGAGAGAGCAGGGCAGTGGGATTAGTTTGGGATTGATACAGGGCTATGGGGAGAGAACGAGGCAGTGGGATTAGTTTAGGATCGATACAGGGCTATGGGGAGAGAGTGGGGCTTTGGGATTAGTTTGGGGTTGGTACAGGACTTTGGGGAGAGAGCGGGGCAGTGGGATTAGTTTGGGGATTGATACAGGGCTATGGGGAGAGAGCGGGGCAGTGGGATTAGTTTGGGGATTGAAACAGGGCTATGGGGAGAGAGCGGGGCAGTTGGATTAGTTTGGGGATTGAAAGAGGGCTATGTGGAGAGAGCGGGGCTTTGGGATTACTTTAGGAATTGATACAGGACTATGGGGAGAGAGTGGGGCTTTGGGATTAGTTTGGGATTGATACAGGGCTATCGGGAGAGCGCGGGGCAGTGGCATTACTTTGGGATTGATACAGGGCTAGCGGGAGAGAGCGAGGCATTGGGAAAAGTTTGGGATTGATACAGGGCTATCGGGAGAGATCGGGGCAGTGTGATTAGTTTGCTATTGATACAGGGCTATGGGGAGAGAGCGGGACATTGGGATTGGTTTGCGATTGATACAGGGCTATCGGGAGAGAGCGGGTCAGTGGGATTAGTTTGGGATTGATACAGGGCTCTCGGGAGTGAGCGAGGCAGTGGGATTAGTTTGGGATTGATACAGGGCTATGGGGAGAGAGCGGGGCAGTGTGATTAGTTTGGGATTGATACAGGGCTATGGGGAGAGAGCGGGGCAGTGTGATTAGTTTGGGACTGATACAGAGCTATGGGGAGAGAGCAGGGCAGTGGGATTAGTTTGGGGATTGATACAGGGCTTTGGGGAGAGAGCGGGGCAGTGTGATTCGTTTGGGATTGTTTCAGGGCTATGGGGTAGCGCGGGGCAGTGGGATTAGTTTGGGATTGATACAGGGTTATCGGGAGAGAGCGAGGCATTGGGAAAAGTTTGGTATTGATACAGGGTTACCGGGAGAGAGCGAGGCATTGGGAAAAGTTTGGGATTGATACAGGGCTATGGGGTAGCGCGGGGCAGTGGCATTACTTTGGGATTTATACAGGGTTATCGGGAGAGAGCGAGGCATTGGCAAAAGTTTGGGATTGATACAGAGCTATGGGGAGGGTGCGGGGCAGTGTGATTAGTTTGGGATTGATACAGGGCTATCGGGAGAGCGCGGGGCAGTGGCATTACTTTGGGATTGATACAGGGTTATCGGGAGAGAGCGAGGCATTGGGAAAAGTTTGGGTTTGATACAGGGCTATGGGGAGAGAGCGAGGCATTGGGAAAAGTTTGGGATTGACACAGGGCTCTCGGGAGTGAGCGGGGCAGTGGGATTAGTTTGGGATTGATACAGGGCTATGGGGAGTGAGCGGGGCAGTGGGATTAGTTTGGGGACTGATACAGGGCTATGGGGAGAGAGCAGGGCAGTGGGATTAGTTTGGGGATTGATACAGGGCTATGGGGAGAGAGCGGGGCAGTGTGATTAGTTTGGGATTGTTTCAGGGCTATCGGGAGAGATCGGGGCAATGGGATTAGTTTGGGATTGATACAGGGTTATCGGGAGAGAGCGAGGCATTGGGAAAAGTTTGGGATTGATATAGGGCTGTGGGGAGAGAGCGGGGCAGTGTGATTAGTTTGGGATTGATACAGGGCTATCGGGAGAGAGCGAGGCATTGGGAAAAGTTTGGGATTGATACAGGGCTATCTGGAGAGAGCGGGGCACTGGGAAAAGTTTGGGATTGATACAGGGCTATGGGGAGAGAGCGGGGCAGTGTGATTAGTTTGGGGTTGGTACAGGACTTTGGGGAGAGAGCGGGGCAGTGGGATTAGTTTGGGGATTGATACAGGGCTATGGGGAGAGAGCGGGGCAGTGGGATTAGTTTGGGGATTGAAAGAGGGCTATGTGGAGAGAGCGGGGCTTTGGGATTACTTTAGGGATTGATACAGGACTATGGGGAGAGAGTGGGGCTTTGGGATTAGTTTTGGATTGATACAGGGCTATCGGGAGTGAGCGGGGCACTGGGATTAGTTTGGGATTGATACAGGGCTATGGGGAGTGAGCGGGGCAGTGGGATTAGTTTGCGGATTGATACAGGGCTATGGGGAGAGAGTGGGGCAGTGGGATTGGTTTGGGGATTGATACAGGGCTATGGGGAGAGAGCGGGCTTGTTTGTTTGGTTTGGGGATTGATACAGGGCTATGGAGAGAGCGGGGCAGTGGGATTAGTTTGGGATTGATACAGTGCTATCGGGAGAGATCGGGGCAGTGGGATTAGTTTGAGATTGATACAGGGCTATGGGGGGAGAGTGGGGCAGTTGGATTAGTTTGGGATTGATACAGGGCTATGGGGAGAGAGCGGGGCAGTGGGATTAGTTTGGGATTGATACAGAGCTATGGAGAGAGGGTGGGGCAGTGTGATTAGATTGGGATTGATACAGGGCAATCGGGAGAGAGCGGGGCAGTGGGATTAGTTTGGGGATTGATACAGGGCTATGGGAAGAGCGCGGGGCAGTGGGAATAGTTTGGGGATTGATACAGCGCTATGGGGTGAGAGCAGGGCAGTCTGATTAGTTTGGGATTGATACAGGGTTATCGGGAGAGAGCGAGGCATTGGGAAAAGTTTGGGGTTGATACAGGGCTATGGGGAGAGAGCGAGGCATTGGGAAAAGTTTGGGATTGACACAGGGCTCTCGGGAGTGAGCGGGGCAGTGGGATTAGTTTGGGATTGATACAGGGCTATGGGGAGTGAGCGGGGCAGTGGGATTAGTTTGGGGACTGATACAGGGCTATGGGGAGAGAGCAGGGCAGTGGGATTAGTTTGGGGATTGATACAGGGCTATGGGGAGAGAGCGGGGCAGTGTGATTAGTTTGGGATTGTTTCAGGGCTATGGGGTAGCGCGGGGCAGTGGGATTAGTTTGGGATTGATACAGGGCTATCGGGAGAGATCGGGGCAATGGGATTAGTTTGGGATTGATACAGGGTTATCGGGAGAGAGCGAGGCATTGGGAAAAGTTTGGGATTGATATAGGGCTGTGGGGAGAGAGCGGGGCAGTGTGATTAGTTTGGGATTGATACAGGGCTATCGGGAGAGAGCGAGGCATTGGGAAAAGTTTGGGATTGATACAGGGCTATCTGGAGAGAGCGGGGCACTGGGAAAAGTTTGGGATTGATACAGGGCTATGGGGAGAGAGCGGGGCAGTGTGATTAGTTTGGGGTTGGTACAGGACTTTGGGGAGAGAGCGGGGCAGTGGGATTAGTTTGGGGATTGATACAGGGCTATGGGGAGAGAGCGGGGCAGTGGGATTAGTTTGGGGATTGAAAGAGGGCTATGTGGAGAGAGCGGGGCTTTGGGATTACTTTAGGGATTGATACAGGACTATGGGGAGAGAGTGGGGCTTTGGGATTAGTTTTGGATTGATACAGGGCTATCGGGAGTGAGCGGGGCACTGGGATTAGTTTGGGATTGATACAGGGCTATGGGGAGTGAGCGGGGCAGTGGGATTAGTTTGCGGATTGATACAGGGCTATGGGGAGAGAGTGGGGCAGTGGGATTGGTTTGGGGATTGATACAGGGCTATGGGGAGAGAGCGGGGTTGTTTGTTTGGTTTGGGGATTGATACAGGGCTATGGAGAGAGCGGGGCAGTGGGATTAGTTTGGGATTGATACAGTGCTATCGGGAGAGATCGGGGCAGTGGGATTAGTTTGAGATTGATACAGGGCTATGGGGGGAGAGTGGGGCAGTTGGATTAGTTTGGGATTGATACAGGGCTATGGGGAGAGAGCGGGGCAGTGGGATTAGTTTGGGATTGATACAGAGCTATGGAGAGAGGGTGGGGCAGTGTGATTAGATTGGGATTGATACAGGGCAATCGGGAGAGAGCGGGGCAGTGGGATTAGTTTGGGGATTGATACAGGGCTATGGGAAGAGCGCGGGGCAGTGGGAATAGTTTGGGGATTGATACAGCGCTATGGGGTGAGAGCGGGGCAGTCTGATTAGTTTGGGAATGATACAGCGTTATCGGGAGCGAGCGAGGCATTGCGAATAGTTTGGGATTGATACAGGGCTATCGGGAGAGATCGGGGCAGTGTGATTAGTTTGGGATTGATACAGGGCTATGGGGAGAGAGTGGGGCTTTGGGATTAGTTTGGGATTGATACAGGGCTATCAGGAGTGAGCGGGGCACTGGGATTAGTTTGGGATTGATACAGGGCTATGGGGAGAGAGCGGGGCAGTGGGATTAGTTTGGGATTGATACAGGGCTATGGGGAGAGAGCGGAGCAGTGGGATTAGTTTGGGATTTGATACAGGGCTATGGGGTGAGAGCGGGGCAGTGTGATTTGTTTGGGATTGATACAGGGCTATGGGGAGAGTGCGGGGCAGTGGGATTAATTTGGGATTTGATACAGGGCTATGGGGTGAGAGCGGGGCAGTGTGATTTGTTTGGGATTGATACAGGGCTATCGGGAGAGAGCGAGGCATTGGGAAAAGTTTGGGATTGATACAGAGCTATCTGGAGAGAGCAGAGCAGTGGCATTAGTTTGGGATTGAAACAGGGCAATGGGGAGAGAGCGGGGCAGTGTGATTAGTTTGGGGTTGGTACAGGACTTTGGGGAGAGAGCGGGGCAGTGGGATTAGGTTGGGGACTGATACAGGGCTATGGGGAGAGAGCGGGGCAGTGGGATTCAGTTGGCGATTGATAAAGGGCTAACACGAGAGAGCAGGGCAGTGGGATTAGTTTGGGATTGATACAGGGCAATCGGGAGAGAGCGGGGCAGTGGGATTAGTTTGGGGATTGATACAGGGCTATGGGGAGAGCGCGGGGCAGTGGGATTAGTTTGGGGATTGATACAGGGCTATGGGGTGAGAGCAGGGCAGTCTGATTAGTTTGAGATTGATGCAGGGTTATCGGGAGCAAGCGAGGCATTGGGAATAGTTTGGGATTGATACAGGGCTATGGGGGGAGAGCGGGGCAGTGGGATTTGTTTGGGATTGATACAGGGCTATGGGGAGAAAGTGGGGCTGTGGGATTAGTTTGGATATAACACAGGGCTATGGGGAGAAAGCAGGCAGTGGGATTTGTTTGGATATAACACAGGGCTATGGGGAGAAAGCGGGCAGTGGGCTTACGTTGGGGATTGATACAGCGCTATGGGGAGAGAGCAGGGCCGTGGAAATAGTTTGTGATTGATACAGGGCTATGGGGAGAGAGCGGGGCAGTGGGATTAGGTTGGGGACTGATACAGGGCTATGGGGAGAAAGCGGGGCAGTGGGATTAGTTTGGATATAACACAGGGCTATGGGGAGAAAGCGGGCAGTGGGATTTGTTTGGATATAACACAGGGCTATGGGGAGAAAGCGGGCAGTGGGCTTACGTTGGGGATTGATACAAGGCTATGGGGAGAGAGCGGGGCATTGGGATTAGTTTGCGATTGATCCAGGGCTATCGGGAGAAAGCGGGTCTTTGGGATTAGTTTGGGATTGATACAGGGCTATCGGGAGAGAGCGGGACAGTGCGATTAGTTTGTGATTGATACAAGGCTATCGGGAGTGAGCGGGGCAGTGGGATTAGTTTGGGATTGATACAGGGCTATGGGGAGAGAGCGGGGCAGTGGGAGTCATTTGGGAATTGATACAGAGCTATAGGGTGAGAGCGGGGCAGTGTGATTTGTTTGTGATTGATACAGGGCTATGGCGTAGCGCGTGCCAGTGGGATTAGTTTGGGATTGATACAGGGCTATCGGGAGAGAGTGGGGCAGTGGGATTAGTTTGGGGATTCATTCAGGGCTATGGGGTGAGATCGGGGCAGTGGGATTAGTTTGGGATTGATACAGGGCTATGGGGAGGCAGTGGGGCAGTGTGATTAGTTTGGGATTGATACAGGGCTATCGGGAGAGATCGGGGCAGTGGGATTAGTTTGGGATTGATACAGGGTTATCGGGAGAGAGCGAGGCATTGGGAAAAGTTTGGGATTGATACAGGGCTATGGGGTAGCGCAGGGCAGTGGGATTAGTTTGGGATTGATACAGGGCTATCGGGAGAGATCGGGGCAGTGGGATTAGTTTGGGATTGATACAGGGTTACCGGGAGAGAGCGAGGCATTGGGAAAAGTTTGGGATTGATACAGGGCTATGGGGTAGCGCGGGGCAGTGGGATTAGTTTGGGATTGATACAGGGCTATCGAGAGAGATCGGGGCAGTGGGATTAGTTTGGGATTGATGCAGGGTTTTCGGGAGAGAGCGAGGCAGTGGGAAAAGTTTGGGATTGATACAGGGCTATGGGGAGAGAGCGGGGCAGTGTGATTAGTTTGGGATTGATACAGGGCTATCGGGAGAGAGCGGGGCAGTGGCATTAGTTTGGGATTGATACAGGGCTATCGGGAGAGAGCGAGGCATTGGGAAAAGTTTGGGATTGATACAGGGCTATCGGGAGAGATCGGGGCAGTGTGATTAGTTTGCTATTGATACAGGGCTATGGGGAGAGAGCGGGACATAGGGATTGCTTTGCGATTGATACAGGGCTATCGGTAGAGAGCAGGTCAGTGGGATTAGTTTGGGATTGATACAGGGCTCTCGGGAGTGAGCGGGGCAGTGGGATTAGTTTGGGATTGATACAGGGCTATGGGGAGAGAGTGGGGCAGTGTGATTAGTTTGGGATTGATACAGGGCTATGGGGAGAGAGCGGGGCAGTGTGATTAGTTTGGGACTGATACAGGGCTATGGGGAGAGAGCAGGGCAGTGGGATTAGTTTGGGGATTGATACAGGGCTTTGGGGAGAGAGCGGGGCAGTGTGATTAGTTTGGGATTGTTTCAGGGCTATGGGGTAGCGCGGGGCAGTGGGATTAGTTTGGGATTGATACAGGGTTATCGGGAGAGAGCGAGGCATTGGGAAAAGTTTGGGATTGATACAGGGCTATGGGGAGAGAGCGAGGCATTGGGAAAAGTTTGGGATTGATACATGGCTCTCGGGAGTGAGCGGGGCAGTGGGATTAGTTTGGGATTGATACAGGGCTATGCGGAGTGAGCGGGGCAGTGGGATTAGTTTGGGGATTGATACAGGGCTATGGGGAGTGAGCAGGGCAGTGGGATTAGTTTGGGATTGATACAGGGCTATGGGGAGAGAGCGGGGCAGTGTGATTAGTTTGTGATTGATACAAGGCTATCGGGAGTGAGCGGGGCAGTGGGATTAGTTTGGGATTGATACAGGGCTATGGGGAGAGAGCGGGGCAGTGGGAGTCATTTGGGAATTGATACAGAGCTATAGGGTGAGAGCGGGGCAGTGGCATTAGTTTGGGATTGATACAGGGCTATGAGGAGAGAGCGGGGCAGTGTGATTAGTTTGGGATTGATACAGGGCTGTGGGGAGAGAGCGGGGCAGTGTGATTAGTTTGGGATTGATACAGGGCTATCGGGAGAGAGCGGGGCAGTGGCATTAGTTTGGGATTGATACAGGGCTATGAGGAGAGAGCGAGGCAGTGTGATTAGTTTGGGATTGTTTCAGGGCTATGGGGTAGCGTGGGGCAGTGGGATTAGTTTGGGATTGATACAGGGCTATCGGGAGAGATCGGGGCAATGGGATTAGTTTGGGATTGATACAGGGTTATCGGGAGAGAGCGAGGCATTGGGAAAAGTTTGGGATTGATATAGGGCTGTGGGGAGAGAGCGGGGCAGTGTGATTAGCTTGGGATTGATACAGCGCTATCGGGAGAGAGCGGGTCAGTGGCATTAGTTTGGGATTGATACAGGGCTATCAGGAGAGAGCGAGGCATTGGGAAAAGTTTGGGATTGATACAGGGCTATCTGGAGAGAGCGGGGCAGTGGCATTAGTTTGGGATTGATACAGGGCTATGGGGAGAGAGCGGGGCAGTGTGATTAATTTGGGGTTGGTACAGGACTTTGGGGAGAGAGCGGGGCAGTGTGATTAGTTTGGGGATTGATACAGGGCTATGGGGAGAGAGCGGGGCAGTGGGATTAGTTTGGGGATTGAAACAGGGCTATGGGGAGAGAGCGGGGCATTGGGATTACTTTAGGGATTGATACAGGACTATGGGGAGGGAGTGGGGCTTTGGGATTAGTTTTGGATTGATACAGGGCTATCGGGAGTGAGCGGGGCACTGGGATTAGTTTGGGATTGATACAGGGCTATGGGGAGTGAGCGGGGCAGTGGGATTAGGTTGGTGACTGATACAGGGCTATGGGGAGAAAGCGGGGCAGTGGGATAAGTTTGGATATAACACAGTGCTATGGGGAGAAAGCGGGCAGTGGGATTTGTTTGGATATAACACAGGGCTATGGGGAGAAAGCGGGCAATGGGCTTACGTTGGGGATTGATACAGGGCTATGGGGAGAGAGCAGGGCAGTGGAAATAGTTTGTGATTGATACAGGGCTATGGGGAGAAAGCAGGGCAGTGGGATTAGTTTGGAGATTGATACAGGGCTATGGGGAGAGAGCGGGGCAGTGGGATTAGGTTGGGGACTGATACAGGGCTATGGGGATAGAGCGGGGCAGTGGGATCAGGTTGGGGATTGATAAAGGGCTAACAGGAGTGAGTAGGGTGGTGGGATTGGTGTGGTGATTGATACAGGGCAATGGGGAGAGAGCGCGGCAGTGGGATTAGGCTGGGGACTGATACAGGGCTATGGGGAGGGAGCGGGGCAGTGGGATTACGTTGGGCATTGATAAAGGGCTAACAGGAGAGAGCAGGGCAGTGGGATTAGTTTGGGACTGAGACAGAGGGTTGTCAAGTAACTGTTCCCAGTCCACTTTGGACAGTTCCTGCCTTATCATATTAAAATCGGCCTATTGTTTCCTAAATTTCCCCACTGAACTCATTGTTAATCTGCTTTATCAAAACGTGCCTGGATCTCCTGGTATATTTCAATACTGAACCTCGGTAGATTAAATAAAAGTGTTACCGTGATTTGATTTAAATGCAGAGGAGGGATTCACATGCGGACGAATGTTGGTCTGCAGATATCTGGGTACACCTTAGTAAAATGAAGCAAATAAAAGACAAATAAAGTCTGTTCTGGGTATTCTTACTGAGATTTGAATGAATTTTAGGCCGTGAGACTCACTGTCTTATACACAGGAGTGAAGGATTACATCAAACAAAGATAATGGCCCTGAAATCATGGTCTCCGTACCAACGACTTAGGCCTTGGTAGAGGCCCCGCAAGTTCCGTGTTTCCGTCTGCGCTGTGTATGCGCTGGATCCCCGGACTTGCAATCTATCAAGGTTTGCTACAGAATCGATAGAGTAAAGCTGTCTTTAAACCAGCCCATCAAAAACTCCCAGGGCAGGAACAACACGGGTTAGATACAGAGTGAAGCTCCCTCTACACTGTCCCATCAAACACTCCCAAGGCAGGTACCGCACGGGTTAGATACAGAGTAAAGCTCCCTCTACACTGCCCCATCAAACACTCCCAAGGCAGGTACAGCACGGGTTAGATATAGAGAAATGCTCCCTCTACACTATCCCATCAAACACTCCCAAGGCAGGTACTGCTCGGGTTAGATACAGAGTAAAGCTCCCTCTACGCTCTCCCATCAAACACTCCCAAGGCAGGTACAGCACAGGTTAGATATAGAGTAAAGCTCCCTCTACACTGTCCCATCAAACACTCCCAAGGCAGGTACCGCACGGGTTAGATGCAGACAAAAAGCTCCCTCTACACTGTCCCATGAAACATTCCCAAGGCAGGTGCTGCACGGGTTAGATATAGAGTAATGCTCCCTCTACACTGTCCCATCAAACACTCCCAGGGCTATGGGGAGAGAACGTGGCAGTGGGGTTAGTTTGGGAATGATGCAGGGCTATGGGCAGAGAGTGGGGCAGAGGGATTAGTTTGGAATTGATGCAGGGCTATCGGGAGAGAGAGAGGCATTGGGAAAAGTTTTGGATTGATGCAGGGCTATGGAGAGAGAGTGGGGCAGTGGGATTAGTTTGGGATTGATTCAGGGCTATTGGGGGAGAGCAGGGCAGTGGGATTAGTTTGGGATCAAGACAGAGCTATGGGGGGAAAGCGAGGCAGTGGGATTAGTTTCGGGATTGATACAGGGCTATGGGGAGAAAGCGGGGCAGTGGGATTAGTTTGGATATAACACAGGGCTATGGGGAGAAAGCGGGCAGTGGGATTTGTTTGGATATAACACAGGGCTATGGGGAGTCAGCAGGGCAGTGGGATTAGTTTGGGGATTGATACAGGGAATGGGGAGAGAGCGGCGCAGTGGGATTAGTTTGGGGATTGATACAGGGCTATGGGGAGAGAGCAGGGCAGTGGGATTAGTTTGGGGATTGATACAGGGCTATGGGGAGAGAGCGGGGCAGTGGGATTAGTTTGGGATTGATACAGGGCTATGGGGAGAGAGCGGGGCAGTGGGATTAGTTTTGGATTGATACAGGGCTATCGAGAGTGAGCGGGGCACTGGCATTAGTTTGGGATTGATACAGGGCTATGGGGAGTGAGCGGGGCAGTGGGATTAGTTTGCGGATTGATACAGGGCTATGGGGAGAGAGCGGGGCAGTGGGATTAGTTTCGGGATTGATACAGGGCTATGGGGAGAGAGCGGGGCAGTTTGATTAGTTTGGGATTGATACAGGACTATGGGGAGAGAGCGGGGCAGTGGGATTAGTTTGGGGATTGATACAGGGCTATGGGGACAGAGCGGGGCAGTGGGATTAGTTTGGGGACTGATGCAGGGCTATGGGGAGTGAGCGGGGCAGTGGGAATAGTTTGGGATTGATACAGGACTATCGGGAGAGATCGGGGCAGTGGGATTAGTTTGTGATTTGATACAGGGCTATGGGGTGAGAGCGGGGCAGTGTGATTTGTTTGGGTTTGATACAGGGCTATGGGGAGAGAGCGGGGCAGTGGGATTAGTTTGGGATTGATACAGGGCTATGGGGACAGAGCGGGGCAGTGGGATTAGTTTGGGATTTGTTACAGGGCTATGGGGAGAGAGCGGGGCAGTGGGATTAGTTTGGGGATTGATACAGGGCTACGGGGAGAGATCGGGCAGGAGGATTAGTTTTGGGATTGATACAGGTCTATGGGGAGAGAGCGGGGCAGTGTGATTAGTTTGGGATTGTTTCAGGGCTATGGGGTAGCACAGGGCAGTGGGATTAGTTTGGGATTGATACAGGGTTATTGGGAGAGAGTGAGGCATTGTGAAAAGTTTTTTGATTGATGCAGGGCTATGGGGAGAGAGCGGGGCAGTGTGATTAATTTGGGACTGAGACAGACGGTTGTCAAGTAGCTGTTCCCAGTCCACTTTGGACAGATCCTGCCTTATCATATTCAAATCGGCCTGTTGTTTGCTAAATTTCCCCACTGAACTCATTGTTAATCTGCTTTATCAAAACGTGCCTGGATCTCCTGGTATATTTCAATACTGAACCTCGGTAAGGTAAATAAAAGTGTTACCGTGATTTGATTTAAATGCAGAGGAGGGATTCACATGCAGTCTGCAGATATCTGGGTACACCTTAGAAAAATGAAGCAAATAAAAGGCAATTAAAGTCTGTTCTGGGTATTCTTACTGAGATTTGAATAAATTTTAGGCCGTGAGACTCACTGTTTTATACACAGGAGTGAAGGATTACATCAAACAAAAATAATGGCCCTGAAATCATGGTCTCCGTACCAACGACTTAGGCCTTGGGAGAGGCCCCGCAAGTTCCGTGTTTCCGTCTGCGCTGTGTATGCGCTGAATCCCCGGACTTGCAATCTATCAAGGTTTGCTGCAGAATCGATAGAGTAAAGCTCTCATTAAACCAGCCCATCAAAAACTCCCAGGGCAGGAACAACACGGGTTAGATACAGAGTGAAGCTCCCTCTACACTGTCCCATCAAACACTCCCAAGGCAGGTACAGCACGGGTTAGATATCGAGTAATGCTCCCTCTACACTGTCCCATCAAACACTCCCAAGGCAGGTACCGCACGGGTTAGATACAGAGTAAAGCTCCTGCTACACTGTCCCATCAAACATTCCCAAGGCAGGTGCTGCACGGGTTAGATATATATAGTAATGCTCCCTCTACACTGTCCCATCAAACACTCCCAGGGCTATGGGGAGAGAACGTGGCAGTGGGGTTAGTTTGGGAATGATGCAGGGCTATGGGCAGACAGTGGTGCAGAGGGATTAGTTTGGGATTGATGCAGGGCTATGGGGAGAGTGCAGGGGAGTGGGATTAGTTTGGGATTGATACAGAGCTATAGGGAGAGAGCGGGGCAGTGGGATTAGTTTGGGGATTGATACAGGGCTTTGGGGAGAGAGCGGGGCAGTTTGATTAGTTTGGGGATTGATACAGGGCTATGGAGAGAGCGGGGCAGTGGGATTAGTTTGGGATTGATACAGGGCAATCGGAAGAGAGCGGGGCAGTGGGATTAGTTTGGGGATTGATACAGGGCTATGGGGAGAGCGCGGGGCAGTGGGATTCGTTTGGGGATTGATATAGGGCTCTGGGGTGAGAGCAGGGCTGTCTGATTAGTTTGGGATTGATACAGGGTTATCGGGAGCGGGCGAGTCATTGGGAATAGTTTGGGATTGATACAGGGCTATGGGGAGAGAGTGGGGCTTTGGGATTAGTTTAGGATTGATACAGGGCTATCGGGAGTGAGCGGGGCACTGGGATTAGTTTGGGATTGATACAGGGCTTTGGGGAGTGAGCGGGGCAGTGGGATTAGTTTGCGGATTGATACAGGGCTATGGGGAGTGAGCGGGGCAGTGGGATTAGTTTGGGATTGATACAGGGCTATGGGGAGAGAGCGGGGCAGTGGGATTAGATTGGGATTGATACAGGGCTATGGGGAGAGAGCGGGGCAGTTGGATTAGTTTGGGATTGATAAAGGGCTATGGGGAGGGAGCGGGGCAGTTGGATTAGTTTTGGGGATTGATACAGGGCTATGGGGAGAGAGCGGGGCAGTGGGATTAGTTTGGGATTGATACAGGGCTATGGGGAAAGAGCGGGGCAGTGTCATTAGTTTGGGATTGATACAGGGCTATGGGGAGAGAGCGGGGCAGTGGGATTAGTTTGGGGATTGATACAGGGCTATGGGGAGAGAGCGGGGCAGTTTGATTACTTTGGGGATTGATACAGGGCTATGGAGAGAGCGGGGCAGTGGGATTAGTTTGGGATTGATACAGGGCTATCGGGAGATTTCGGGGCAGTGGGATTAGTTTGAGATCGATACAGGGCTATGGGGAGAGAGCGGGGCAGTCGGATTAGTTTGGCATTGATACAGGGCTATGGGGAGAGAGCGGGGCAGTGGGATTAGTTTGGGGATTGATACAGGGCTATGGGGAAAGAGCGGGGCAGTGTGATTTGTTTGGGATTGATACAGGGCTATGGGGAGAGAGTGGGGCTTTGGGATTAGTTTTGGATTGATACAGGGCTATGGGGAGAGAGCAGGGCAGTGGGATTAGTTTGGGATGATACAGGGCTATGGGGAGCGAGCGGGGCAGTGGGATTAGTTTGGGATTGATACAGGGCTATGGGGAGAGAGCGGGGCAGTTGGATTAGTTTGGTATTGATAAAGGGCTATGGGGAGAGAGCGGGGCAGTGTGATTAGTTTGGGATTGATGCAGGACTATGGGAAGATAGCGGGACAGTGGGATTAGTTTAGGATTGATGTAAGGCTATGGGGGAGAGCGGGGCAGTGGCATTAGTTTGGGGATTGATACAGGGCTATGGGGAGAGTGCGGGGCAGTGGGATTAGTTTGGGATTGATACAGGGCTATGGGGAGAGAGCGGGGCTGTGGGATTAGTTTGCGATTGATACAGGGCTATTGGGAGAGAGCGGGGCAGTGGGAATAGTTTGGGATTGATACAGGGCTATCGGGAGAGAGCGGGGCAGTGAGAATAGTTTAGGGATGGATACAGAGCTACGGGGAGAGAGCGGGTCAGTGGGATTAGTTTGATGATTGATACAGGGCTATCAGGCGAGATCGGGGCAGTGGGATTAGTTTGAGATTGAAACAGGGCTATCGGGAGAGCGAGGCATTGGGAATAGTTTGGGATTGATACAGGGCTATCGGGAGAGAGCGGGGCAGTGTGATTAGTTTGGGATTGATACAGGGCTATGGGGAGAGATCGGGGCAGTGGGATTAGTTTGGGATTGATACAGGGCTATGGGGAGCGAGCGGGGCAGTGGGATTAGTTTGGGATTGATACAGGGCTATGGGGAGAGAGTGGGGCAGTGGGATTAGTTTGGGATTGATGCAGGGCTATGGGACGCGAGCGGGGCAGTGGGATTAGTTTGGGATTGATACAGGGCTATGGGGAGAGAGTGGGGCAGTGGGATTAGTTTGGGATTGATTCAGGGCTATGGGGGGAGAGCAGGGCAGTGGGATTAGTTTGGGATTGATACAGGGCTATGGGGAGCGAGCGGGGCAGTGGGATTAGTTTGGGATTGATACAGGGCTATGGGGAGAGAGTGGGGCAGTGGGATTAGTTTGGGATTGATTCAGGGCTATGGGGGGAGAGCAGGGCAGTGGGATTAGTTTGGGATCAAGACAGAGCTATGGGGGGAAAGCGAGGCAGTGGGATTAGTTTGGGATTGATACAGGGCTATGGGCAGTGAGTGCGGCAGTGAGATTAGATTGGGGATTGATACAGGGCTATGGGGAGTCAGCAGGGCAGTGGGATTAGTTTGGTGATTGATACAGGGTATGGGGAGAGAGCGGGGCAGTGGGATTAGTTTGGGGATTGATACAGGGCTATGGGGAGAAAGCAGGGCAGTGGGATTAGTTTGGGGATTGATTCAGGGCTATGGGGATAGAGCGGGGCAGTGGGATTAGTTTGGGATTGATACAGGGCTATGGGGAGAGAGCATGGCAGTAGGATTAGTTTGGGATTGATACAGGGCTATTGGGAGAGAGTGGGGCAGTGGGAATAGTTTGGGATTGATACAGGGCTATAGGGAGAGAGCGGAGCAGTGAGAATAGTTTAGGGATGGATACAGGGCTACGGGGAGCGTGCGGGTCAGTGGGATTAGTTTGATGATTGATACAGGGCTATCAGGAGAGATCGGGGCAGTGGGATTAGTTTGAGATTGATACAGGGCTATCGGTAGAGCGAGGCATTGGGAATAGTTTGGGATTGATACAGGGCTGTTGGGAGAGATCGGGGCAGTGTGATTCGTTTGGGATTGATACAGGGCTATGGGGAGAGAGCGGGCCAGTATGATTAGTTAGGGATTGATACAGGGCTTTGGGGAGAGATGGGGGCAGTGGGATTAGTTTGGGATTGATGCAGGACTATGGGAGAGAGCGGGGCAGTGGGATTGTTTTGGTGATTGATACAGGGCTATTGGGAGAGTGCGAGGCAGTGTCATTAGATTGGGATTGATACAGGGCTATCGGGAGAGATCGGGTTAGTGGGATTCGTTTCAGATTGATACAGGGCTATCGGGAGAGAGAGAGGCATTGGGAATAGTTTGGGATTGATACAGGGCTATCGGGAGAGATCGGGGCAGAGATCGGGGCAGTGTGATTAGTTTGGGATTGATACAGGGCTATGGGGTTTTGTATATTCCACATGTCCTGTGCTTGAAGTCTCTGACATTGTTTAAGCATTTCATTGTCTTGGTCTGTTTACTATGAACACCTTTAGCTGTTTCTAATGTACACAGGATGCAACAGATCAGAAAAACCTCCATTCAACAATGCGAATTCCTGTCTCTGCAAAGACATCATACTGTTCCACAATGCAGGAATGTCGCAAACAGCTTTTGATAGCTGAGATCAACTTTAACCATTCAAACCTTTCAGGTAAAGAAGCTTCTAGATTCCGAGCCACAAATTGAATCGTTTAAGACAGAAAGAATGTCACAGAAATGTGATTTATTGCTGTTATTTTACAATTTACAAATATACACACAATTTGTGTCACTGAATTATAAACAAAAAGCAGGCAAAGCTATGACTTAACAGAAATAAACACTTGTTTTTCTTCCTGGACAGCAAAACCAGTCAGACTGACTTGCAAATGTTTACTGATATGTTGACGTAAAGATTTATAATTGACCAATTTCGCTTCTAATGTTTTTCTCTCAAACATTCTCCACAATATTAATCCCTGCTCTTGTCACAAGGAGTGTTGAATTATTTTAGGTACTTCGCAATTAAAAGCAGGAAACAAACTTCATTATACTCACAAATTTTAATCTCCTATTTCAAACATTCAAACCAAATCGAATTGTACGTTATCACTTTAATCAAAGTATTTTCTGTGTCTCTCTCAATAAACAAAGAGTGGTTTCTTCTAAAGTAGCTTCCTACAATTTTTATACATCATTACATAACTCTTGCTTCAATTAACACTCCACTAAATGTTAAAGAGGAAATCTATATCTACGTTATTCCTGCGACTTGTTAGGACTATCGAACGACAGACATTATAAAATGGTTTGTGTTTTTCCCCTTTCTTGGTTCTCTTCCTAAACGTCTTAATGGTATATTTTTAAAAAGTCATTAAAAAGTAACATGTAACTCCTACAAATCCTCCCCTACCTTCCCCCTCCTCAACACCATGGTTGCATGTTTGTGTAAAGCTACTCACTTCAGGCAATCACTCAAAATCAAATCTGGAGATATTTCAATTTGAAAACATTTTAACCATTTCAGAGCTCTTTAAAAGCGTTTGGACTTCAAGACCTGGTTGAAACTTGTTTAGGTGAGGGGGAAATTGGCTTTTGCTTCAGTCTCTTCCAAAATCATGTTCGAAACTTAGGGGGAAATAATGTTTTTTACACTCATTTTTGGTGAAAAGTTCATTAAAAATCTTTAAATTCTTTCAAGTCTCACTGCAGCTTCGACAGAAGAAGTTGCTCCAAGTTTCTCCTTCCCCCTTCAATGCTGTCGTTAAACATCCGACAAAATAAAGTCTAATTCCAAACGGAGCTCCAATCAGAAAGTGAATAAAGTGGTTAAACTTCCTAAGAAGGCGGCGAGGTTATCTATCCCCAGCCTTGGCGATGAGTTGGGATCAGTTTTTGGAGATGTTGTTTCCTCTTTTTCTGTTGCCGTTCCCTCCGTCTCTAAGAGTCTGAGGTACAAACGGGGGCACAAACTATTTCCCTTTCTCGCAACATGATTTAAATAACCCTGGCTGATTTCCCTCTCTCTCTAACCCAGGGGTCACTGGACAATGATCAGGAGCAGGAACCCTGGCTGATTTTCCCCTTTCTCTAACCCAGGGGTCACTGGGCAGTGATCAGGAGCAGGAACCCTAGCTGATTTCCCCTCTCTCTAACCCAGGGGTCACTGGACAATGATCAGGAGCATGAACCCTGGATGGTTCCCCCTCTCTCTAGGTCACTGGATAGTGATCAGGAGCTGGAACCCGGGCTGATTTCCCCTCTCTCTAACCCAGGGATCACTGGACAGTGATCAGGAGCAGGAACCCTGGCTGATTTCGCCGCTCTCTGTAACCCAGGGGTCACTGGACTGTGATCAGGAGCAGGAACCCTGGCTGATTTCACCTCTCTCTCTAACCCAGGGATCACTGGACAGTGATCAGGAGCAGGAACCCTGGCTGATTCCCCCTCTCTCTAACCCAGGGGTCATTGGGCAGTGATCAGGAGCAGGTACCGTGGCTGATTTCCCCTCTCTCTAACCCAGGGGTCACTGGACAGTGATCAGGAGTATAAACCCTGGCTGATTTCCTCTCTCTCTCTAACCCAGGGGTCACTGGACAGTGAAGAGGAGCACAAACCCTGGCTGATTTCGCCTCTCTCTAACCCAGGGGTCACTGGACAATAATCAGGAGCAGGAACCCTGGCTGATTTCCCCTCTCTCTCTAACCCAGTGGTCACTGGACTGTGATCAGGAGCAGGAACCCTGACTGGTGTCCCTTCTCTCTAACTCAGGGCTCACTGGACAGTGATCAGGAGCAGGAACCCTGGCTGATTTCCCCTCTCTCTAACCCAGGGATCACTGGGCAGTGATCAGGAGCAGGAACCCTGGCTGATTTCCACTCTCTCTAACCCAGGGGTCACTGGACTGTGATCAGGAGCAGGAACCCTGGCTGATTTCCCCTCTCTCTAACCCAGAGGTCACTGGACAGTGATCAGGAGCAGGAACCCTGGCTGATTTCCCCTCTCTCTAACTCAGGGGTCACTGGACAGTGATCAGGAGCAGGAACCCTGGCTGATTTCCCTCTCTCTCTAACCCAGGGGTCACTGGACAGTGATCAGGAGCAGGAACCCTGGCTGATTTCCCATCTCTCTAACCCAGGGGTCACTGGACAGTGATCAGGAGCAGGAACCCTGGCTGATTTCCCATCTCTCTAACCCAGGGGTCACTGGGCAGTGATCAGGAGCAGGAACCCTTTCTGATTTCCCCTCTCTCTCTAACCCAGGGGTCACTGGACAGTGATCAGGAGCAGGAACCCTGGCTGATTTCCCCTCTCTCTCTAACCCAGGGGTCACTGGGCAGTGATCAGGAGCAGGAACCCTTTCTGATTTCCCTCTCTCTCTAACTCAGGGGTCACTGGACAGAGATCAGGAGCAGGAACCCTGGCTGATTTCCCCCTCTCTCTAACTCAGCGGTCACTGGACAGTGATCAGGAGCAGGAACCCTGGCTGATTTCCCCTCTCTCTCTAACCCAGTGGTCACTGGACAGTGATCAGGAGCAGGAACCCTGGCTGGTGTCCCCTCTCTCTAACTCAGGGCTCCCTGGACAGTGATCAGGAGCAGGAATCCTGGCTGATTTCCCCTCTCTCTAACCCAGGGATCACTGGGCAGTGATCAGGAGCACGAACCCTGGCTGATTTCCCCTCTATCTCTAACCCAGGTTTCACTGGACAGAGATCAGGAGCAGGAACCCTGGCTGATTTCCCCTCTCTCTAACCCAGGGGTAACTGGACAGTGATCAGGAGCAGGAACCCAGGCTGGTTTCCCCTCTCTCTAACCCATGGGTCACTGGACAGTGATCAGGAGCATGAATCCAGGCTGATTTCCCCTCTCTCTAACACAGAGGTCACTGGATAGTGATCAGGAGCGGGATAAGCGTGGGATTGATCCGGGGCTATGGGGAGTGAGCGTGGCAGTGGGATTAGTTTGTGATTGATACAGTGCTAGAGGAGAGAGCGGGGCAGTGGGATTAGTTTGGATATAACACAGGGCTATGGGGTGAAAGCGGGGCAGTGGGCTTACGTTGGGGATTGATACAGGGCTATGGGGAGAGAGCGGGGCAGTGAGATTTGTTTGGATATAACACAGGGCTATGGATAGAAAGCAGGGCAGTGGACTTACGTTGGGGATTGATACAGGGCTATGGGGAGAGAGCGGGGCAGTGGGATTTGTTTGGGATTGATACAGGGCTATGGGGAGAAAGCGGGGCAGTGGGATTAATTTGGGGATTGATACAGGGCTATGGGGAGAAAGCGGGGCAGTGGGATGAGTTTGGATATAACACAGGGCTATGGGGAGATAGCGGGCAGTGGGATTTGTTTGGATATAACACAGGGCTATGGGGAGAAAGCGGGCAGTGGGCTTATGTTGGGGATTGATACAGGGCTATGGGGGGAGAGCAGGGCAGTGGAAATAGTTTGTGATTGATACAGGGCTATGGGGAGAAAGCGGGGCAGTGGGAATAGTTTGGAGGTTGATACAGGGCTATGGGGAGAGAGCACGGCAGTGGGATTAGGTTGGGGACTGATACAGGGCTATGGGGAGAGAGCGGGGCAGTGGGATTAGGTTGGGATTGATACAGGGTTATCGGGAGAGAGCGAGGCATTGGGAAAAGTTTGGGATTGATACAGGGCTATGGGGTAGCGCTGGGCAGTGGGATTAGTTTGGGATTGATACAGGGCTATCGGGAGAGAGTGGGGCAGTGGGATTAGTTTGGGGATTGATTCAGGGCTATGGGGTGAGATCAGGGCAGTGGGATTAGTTTGGGATTTATACAGGGCTATGGGGAGGCAGTGGGGTAGCGTGATTAGTTTGGGATTGATACAGTGTTATCGGGAGAGAGCGAGGCATTGGGAAAAGTTTGGGATTGATACAGGGCTATGGGGAGAGAGCGGGGCAGTGTGATTAGTTTGGGGTTGGTACAGGACTATGGGGAGAGAGCGGGGCAGTGGGATTAGTTTGGGGATTGATACAGGGCTTTGCGGAGAAAGCGGGGCAGTGGGATATGTTTGGATATAACACAGGGCTGTGGGGAGAAAGTGGGCAGTGGGATTTGTTTGGATATAACACAGGGCTATGGGGAGAAAGCGGGCAGTGGGCTTATGTTGGGGATTGATCCAGGGCTATGGGGAGAGAGCAGGGCAGTGGAAATAGTTTGTGATTGATACAGGGCTATGGGGAGAAAGCGGGGCAGTGGGATTAGTTTGGAGATTGATACAGGGCTATGGGGAGAGAGCGCGGCAGTGGGATTAGGTTGGGGACTGATACAGGGCTATGGGGAGAAAGTGGGGCAGTGGGATTTGTTTGGGATTGATACAGGGCTATGGGGAGAAAGCGGGGCAGTGGGATTAGTTTGGATATAACACAGGGCTATGGGGAGAAAGCAGGCAGTGGGATTTGTTTGGATATAACACAGGGCTATGGGGAGAAAGCGGGCAGTGGGCTTACGTTGGGGATTGATACAGGGCTATGGGGAGAGAGCAGGGCCGTGGAAATAGTTTGTGATTGATACAGGGCTATTGGGAGAAAGCGGGGCAGTGGGATTAGTTTGGTGATTGATACAGGGCTATGGGGAGAGAGCGGGGCAGTGGGATTAGGTTGGGGACTGATACAGGGCTATGGGGAGAAAGCGGGGCAGTGGGGTTAGTTTGGATATAACACAGGGCTATGGGGAGAAAGCGGGCAGTGGGATTTGTTTGGATATAACACAGGGCTATGGGGAGAAAGCGGGCAGTGGGCTTACGTTGGGGATTGATACAGGGCTATGGGGAGAGAGCGGAGCATTGGGATTAGTTTGCGATTGATCCAGGGCTATCGGGAGAAAGCGGGTCTTTGGGATTAGTTTGGGATTGATACAGGGCTATCGGGAGAGAGCGGGACAGTGCGATTAGTTTGGGATTGATACAGGGCTATCGGGAGTGAGCGGGGCAGTGGGATTAGTTTGGGATTGATACAGGGCTATGGGGAGAGAGCGGGGCAGTGGGAGTCGTTTGGGAATTGATACAGAGCTATAGGGTGAGAGCGGGGCAGTGTGATTTGTTTGGGATTGATACAGGGCTATGGGGAGAGAGCGGGGCAGTGGGATTAGTTTGGGATTGATACAGAGCTATGGGGAGAGAGTGGGGCAGTGGGATTAGTTTGGGGATTGATTCAGGGCTATGGGGTGAGATCGGGGCAGTGGGACTACTTTGGGGTTGATACAGGGCTATGGGGAGGCAGTGGGGCAGTGTGATTAGTTTGGGATTGATACAGGGCTATCGGGAGAGATCGGGGTAGTGGGATTAGTTTGGGATTGATACAGGGTTATCGGGAGAGAGCGAGGCATTGGGAAAAGTTTGGGATTGATACAGGGCTATGGGGTAGCGCGGGGCAGTGGGATTAGTTTGGGATTAATACAGGGCTATCGGGAGAGATCGGGGCAGTGGGATTAGTTTGGGATTGATAGAGGGTTATCGGGAGAGAGCGAGGCATTGGGAAAAGTTTGGGATTGATGCAGGGCTATGGCGTAGCGCGGGCCAGTGGGATTAGTTTGTGATTGATACAGGTCTATCGGGAGATATCGGGGCAGTGGGATTAGTTTGGGATTGATACAGGGTTATCGGGAGAGAGCGAGGCATTGGGAAAAGTTTGGGATTGATACAGGGCTATGGGGAGAGAGCGGGGCAGTGTGATTAGTTTGGGGTTGGTACAGGACTATGGGGAGAGAGCGGGGCAGTGGGATTAGTTTGGGGATTGATACAGGGCTTTGGAGAGAAAGCGGGGCAGTGGGATGAGTTTGGATATAACACAGGGCTATGGGGAGAAAGTGGGCAGTGGGATTTGTTTGGATATAACACAGGGCTATGGGGAGAAAGCGGGCAGTGGGCTTATGTTGGGGATTGATACAGGGCTATGGGGAGAGAGCAGGGCCGTGGAAATAGTTTGTGATTGATACAGGGCTATGGGGAGAAAGCGGGGCAGTGGGATTAGTTTGGAGATTGATACAGGGCTATGGGGAGAGAGCGCGGCAGTGGGATTAGGTTGGGGACTGATACAGGGCTATGGGGAGAGAGCGGGGCAGTGGGATTAGGTTGGGGATTGATACAGGGCTATGGGGAGAGAGCGGGGCAGTGGGATTAGGTTGGGGACTGATACAGGGCTATGGGGAGAAAGCGGGGCAGTGGGATTAGTTTGGATATAACACAGGGCTATGGGGAGAAAGCGGGCAGTGGGATTTGTTTGGATATAACACAGGGCTATGGGGAGAAAGCGGGTAGTGGGCTTACGTTGGAGATTGATACAGGGCTATGGGGAGAGAGCGGGGCATTGGGATTAGTTTGCGATTGATACAGGGCTATCGGGAGTGAGCGGGGCAGTGGGATTAGTTTGGGATTGATACAGGGCTATGGGGAGAGAGCGGGGCAGTGGGAGTCGTTTCGGAATTGATACAGAGCTATAGGGTGAGAGCGGGGCAGTGTGATTTGTTTGAGATTGATACAGGGCTATGGGGAGAGAGCGGGGCAGTGGGATTAGTTTGGGATTGATACAGAGCTATGGGGTGAGATCGGGGCAGTGGGATTAGTTTGGGCTTGATACAGGGCTATGGGGAGAGAGCGGGGCAGTGGGATTAGTTTGGGGACTGATACAGGGCTATGGGGAGGCAGTGGAGCAGTGTGATTAGTTTGGGATTGATACAGGGCTATCGGGAGAGATCGGGGCAGTGGGATTAGTTTGGGATTGATACAGGGTTATCGGGAGAGAGCGAGGCATTGGGAAAAGTTTGGGATTGATACAGGGCTATGGCGTAGCGCGGGCCAGTGGGATTAGTTTGGGATTGATACAGGGCTATCGGGAGAGAGTGGGGCAGTGGGATTAGTTTGGGGATTGATTCAGGGCTATGGGGTGAGATCGGGGCAGTGGGATTAGTTTGGGATTGATACAGGGCTATGGGGAGGCAGTGGGGCAGTGTGATTAGCTTGGGATTGATACAGGGCTATCGGGAGAGATCGGGGCAGTGGGATTAGTTTGGGATTGATACAGGTTTATCGGGAGAGCGCGAGGCATTGGGAAAAGTTTGGGATTGATACAGGGCTATGGGGTAGCGCAGGGCAGTGGGATTAGTTTGGGATTGATACAGGGCTATCGGGAGAGATCGGGGCAGTGGGATTAGTTTGGGATTGATACAGGGTTACCGGGAGAGAGCGAGGCATTGGGAAAAGTTTGGGATTGATACAGGGCTATGGGGAGAGAGCGGGGCAGTGTGATTAGTTTGGGATTGATACAGGGTTACCGGGAGAGAGCGAGGCATTGGGAAAAGTTTGGGATTGATACAGGGCTATGGGGTAGCGCGGGGCAGTGGGATTAGTTTGGGATTGATACAGGGCTATCGAGAGAGATCGGGGCAGTGGGATTAGTTTGGGATTGATGCAGGGTTTTCGGGAGAGAGCGAGGCAGTGGGAAAAGTTTGGGATTGATACAGGGCTATGGGGAGAGAGCGGGGCAGTGTGATTAGTTTGGGATTGATACAGGGCTATCGGGAGAGAGCGGGGCAGTGGCATTAGTTTGGGATTGATACAGGGCTATCGGGAGAGAGCGGGTCAGTGGGATTAGTTTGGGATTGATACAGGGCTATGGGGAGAGAGCGGGGCAGTGTGATTAATTTGGGACTGATACAGGGCTATGGGGAGAGAGCAGGGCAGTGGGATTAGTTTGGGGATTGATACAGGGCTTTGGGGAGAGAGCGGGGCAGTGTGATTAGTTTGGGATTGTTTCAGGGCTATGGGGTAGCGCGGGGCAGTGGGATTAGTTTGGGATTGATACAGGGTTATCGGGAGAGAGCGAGGCATTGGGAAAAGTTTGGGATTGATACAGGGCTATGGGGAGAGAGCGAGGCATTGGGAAAAGTTTGGGATTGATACATGGCTCTCGGGAGTGAGCGGGGCAGTGGGATTAGTTTGGGATTGATACAGGGCTATGCGGAGTGAGCGGGGCAGTGGGATTAGTTTGGGGATTGATACAGGGCTATGGGGAGTGAGCAGGGCAGTGGGATTAGTTTGGGATTGATACAGGTCAATGGGGAGAGAGCGGGGCAGTGGGATTAGTTTGGGATTGATACAGGGCTATGGGGAGAGAGCGGGGCAGTGGGATTAGTTTGGGACTGATACAGGGCAATGGGGAGAGAGCATTGCAGTGGGATTAGTTTGGGGATTGATACAGGGCTATGGGGAGAGAGCGGGGCAGTGTGATTAGTTTGGGATTGTTTCAGGGCTATGGGGTAGCGCGGGGCAGTGGGATTAGTTTGGGATTGATACAGGGCTATCGGGAGAGATCGGGGCAATGGGATTAGTTTGGGATTGATACAGGGTTATCGGGAGAGAGCGAGGCATTGGGAAAAGTTTGGGATTGATATAGGGCTGTGGGGAGAGAGCGGGGCAGTGTGATTAGTTTGGGATTGATACAGGGCTATCGGGAGAGAGCGGGGCAGTGGCATTAGCTTGGGATTGATACAGGGCTATCAGGAGAGAGCGAGGCATTGGGAAAAGTTTGGGATTGATACAGGGCTATCTGGAGAGAGCGGGGCAGTGGCATTAGTTTGGGATTGATACAGGGCTATGGGGAGAGAGCGGGGCAGTGTGATTAGTTTGGGGTTGGTACAGGACTTTGGGGAGAGAGCGGGGCAGTGGGATTAGTTTGCGGATTGATACAGGGCTATGGGGAGAGAGCGGGGCAGTGGGATTACTTTAGGGATTGATACAGGACTATGGGGAGAGAGTGGGGCTTTGGGATTAGTTTTGGATTGATACAGGGCTATCGGGAGTGAGCGGGGCACTGGGATTAGTTTGTGATTGATACAGGGCTATGGGGAGTGAGCGGGGCAGTGGGATTAGGTTGGTGACTGATACAGGGCTATGGGGAGAGAGCGGGGCAGTGGGATAAGTTTGGATATAACACAGTGCTATGGGGAGAAAGCGGGCAGTGGGATTTGTTTGGATATAACACAGGGCTATGGGGAGAAAGCGGGCAATGGGCTTACGTTGGGGATTGATACAGGGCTATGGGGAGAGAGCAGGGCAGTGGAAATAGTTTGTGATTGATACAGGGCTATGGGGAGAAAGCGGGGCAGTGGGATTAGTTTGGAGATTGATACAGGGCTATGGGGAGAGAGCGGGGCAGTGGGATTAGGTTGGGGACTGATACAGGGCTATGGGGATAGAGCGGGGCAGTGGGATCAGGTTGGGGATTGATAAAGGGCTAACAGGAGAGAGCAGGGTAGTGGGATTGGTGTGGTGATTGATACAGGGCAATGGGGAGAGAGCGCGGCAGTGGGATTAGGCTGGGGACTGATACAGGGCTATGGGGAGGGAGCGGGGCAATGGGATTACCTTGGGCATTGATAAAGGGCTAACAGGAGAGAGCAGGGCAGTGGGATTAGTTTGGGACTGAGACAGAGAGTTGTCAAGTAACTGTTCCCAGTCCACTTTGGACAGTTCCTGCCTTATCATATTAAAATCGGCCTATTGTTTCCTAAATTTCCCCACTGAACTCATTGTTAATCTGCTTTATCAAAACGTGCCTGGATCTCCTGGTATATTTCAATACTGAACCTCGGTAGATTAAATAAAAGTGTTACCGTGATTTTATTTAAATGCAGAGGAGGGATTCACATGCGGACGAATGTTGGTCTGCAGATATCTGGGTACACCTTAGAAAAATGAAGCAAATAAAAGACAAATAAAGTCTGTTCTGGGTATTCTTACTGAGATTTGAATGAATTTTAGGCCGTGAGACTCACTGTCTTATACACAGGAGTGAAGGATTACATCAAACAAAGATAATGGCCCTGAAATCATGGTCTCCGTACCAACGACTTAGGCCTTGGTAGAGGCCCCGCAAGTTCCGTGTTTCCGTCTGCGCTGTGTATGCGCTGGATCCCCGGACTTGCAATCTATCAAGGTTTGCTACAGAATCGATAGAGTAAAGCTGTCTTTAAACCAGCCCATCAAAAACTCCCAGGGCAGGAACAACACGGGTTAGATACAGAGTGAAGCTCCCTCTACACTGTCCCATCAAACACTCCCAAGGCAGGTACCGCACGGGTTAGATACAGAGTAAAGCTCCCTCTACACTGCCCCATCAAACACTCCCAAGGCAGGTACAGCACGGGTTAGATATAGAGAAATGCTCCCTCTACACTATCCCATCAAACACTCCCAAGGCAGGTACTGCTCGGGTTAGATACAGAGTAAAGCTCCCTCTACGCTCTCCCATCAAACACTCCCAAGGCAGGTACAGCACAGGTTAGATATAGAGTAAAGCTCCCTCTACACTGTCCCATCAAACACTCCCAAGGCAGGTACCGCACGGGTTAGATGCAGACAAAAAGCTCCCTCTACACTGTCCCATGAAACATTCCCAAGGCAGGTGCTGCACGGGTTAGATATAGAGTAATGCTCCCTCTACACTGTCCCATCAAACACTCCCAGGGCTATGGGGAGAGAACGTGGCAGTGGGGTTAGTTTGGGAATGATGCAGGGCTATGGGCAGAGAGTGGGGCAGAGGGATTAGTTTGGAATTGATGCAGGGCTATCGGGACAGAGAGAGGCATTGGGAAAAGTTTTGGATTGATGCAGGGCTATGGGGAGAGAGTGGGGCAGTGGGATTAGTTTGGGATTGATTCAGGGCTATTGGGGGAGAGCAGGGCAGTGGGATTAGTTTGGGATCAAGACAGAGCTATGGGGGGAAAGCGAGGCAGTGGGATTAGTTTCGGGATTGATACAGGGCTATGGGGAGAAAGCGGGGCAGTGGGATTAGTTTGGATATAACCCAGGGCTATGGGGAGAAAGCGGGCAGTGGGATTTGTTTGGATATAACACAGGGCTATGGGGAGTCAGCAGGGCAGTGGGATTAGTTTGGGGATTGATACAGGGTATGGGGAGAGAGCGGGGCAGTGGGATTAGTTTGGGGATTGATACAGGGCTATGGGGAGAGAGCAGGGCAGTGGGATTAGTTTGGGGATTGATACAGGGCTATGGGGAGAGAGCGGGGCAGTGGGATTAGTTTGGGATTGATACAGGGCTATGGGGAGAGAGCGGGGCAGTGGGATTAGTTTTGGATTGATACAGGGCTATCGGGAGTGAGCGGGGCACTGGGATTAGTTTGGGATTGATACAGGGCTATGGGGAGTGAGCGGGGCAGTGGGATTATTTTGCGGATTGATACAGGGCTATGGGGAGAGAGCGGGGCAGTGGGATTAGTTTCGGGATTGATACAGGGCTATGGGGAGAGAGCGGGGCAGTTTCATTAGTTTGGGATTGATACAGGACTATGGGGAGAGAGCGGGGCAGTGGGATTAGTTTGGGGATTGATACAGGGCTATGGGGACAGAGCGGGGCAGTGGGATTAGTTTGGGGACTGATGCAGGGTTATGGAGCGGGGCAGTGGGATTAGTTTGGGATTGATACAGGGCTATCGGGAGAGATCGGGGCAGTGGGATTAGTTTGTGATTTGATACAGGGCTATGGGGTGAGAGCGGGGCAGTGTGATTTGTTTGGGTTTGATACAGGGCTATGGGGAGAGAGTGGGGCAGTGGGATTAGTTTGGGATTGATACAGGGCTATGGGGACAGAGCGGGGCAGTGGGATTAGTTTGGGATTTGATACAGGGCTATGGGGAGAGAGCGGGGCAGTGGGATTAGTTTGGGGATTGATACAGGGCTACGGGGAGAGATCGGGCAGGAGGATTAGTTTTGGGATTGATACAGGTCTATGGGGAGAGAGCGGGGCAGTGTGATTAGTTTGGGATTGTTTCAGGGCTATGGGGTAGCACAGGGCAGTGGGATTAGTTTGGGATTGATACAGGGTTATTGGGAGAGAGCGAGGCATTGTGAAAAGTTTGGGATTGATGCAGGTCTATGGGGAGAGATCGGGGCAGTGTGATTAATTTGGGACTGAGACAGACGGTTGTCAAGTAGCTGTTCCCAGTCCACTTTGGACAGATCCTGCCTTATCATATTCAAATCGGCCTGTTGTTTGCTAAATTTCCCCACTGAACTCATTGTTAATCTGCTTTATCAAAACGTGCCTGGATCTCCTGGTATATTTCAATACTGAACCTCGGTAAGGTAAATAAAAGTGTTACCGTGATTTGATTTAAATGCAGAGGAGGGATTCACATGCAGTCTGCAGATATCTGGGTACACCTTAGAAAAATGAAGCAAATAAAAGGCAATTAAAGTCTGTTCTGGGTATTCTTACTGAGATTTGAATAAATTTTAGGCCGTGAGACTCACTGTTTTATACACAGGAGTGAAGGATTACATCAAACAAAAATAATGGCCCTGAAATCATGGTCTCCGTACCAACGACTTAGGCCTTGGTAGTGGCCCCGCAAGTTCCGTGTTTCCGTCTGCGCTGTGTATGCGCTGAATCCCCGGACTTGCAATCTATCAAGGTTTGCTACAGAATCGATAGAGTAAAGCTCTCATTAAACCAGCCCATCAAAAACTCCCAGGGCAGGAACAACACGGGTTAGATACAGAGTGAAGCTCCCTCTACACTGTCCCATCAAACACTCTCAAGGCAGGTACAGCACGGGTTAGATATCGAGTAATGCTCCCTCTACACTGTCCCATCAAACACTCCCAAGGCAGGTACCGCACGGGTTAGATACAGAGTAAAGCTCCCGCTACACTGTCCCATCAAACATTCCCAAGGCAGGTGCTGCACGGGTTAGATATATATAGTAATGCTCCCTCTACACTGTCCCATCAAACACTCCCAGGGCTATGGGGAGAGAACGTGGCAGTGGGGTTAGTTTGGGAATGATGCAGGGCTATGGGCAGACAATGGTGCAGAGGGATTAGTTTGGGATTGATGCAGGGCTATGGGGAGAGTGCAGGGGAGTGGGATTAGTTTGGGATTGATACAGAGCTATAGGGAGAGAGCGGGGCAGTGGGATTAGTTTGGGGATTGATACAGGGCTATGGGGAGAGAGCGGGGCAGTTTGATTAGTTTGGGGATTGATACAGGGCTATGGAGAGAGCGGGGCAGTGGGATTAGTTTGGGATTGATACAGGGCAATCGGAAGAGAGCGGGGCAGTGGGATTAGTTTGGGGATTGATACAGGGCTATGGGGAGAGCGCGGGGCAGTGGGATTCGTTTGGGGATTGATATAGGGCTATGGGGTGAGAGCAGGGCTGTCTGATTAGTTTGGGATTGATACAGGGTTATCGGGAGCGAGCGAGTCATTGGGAATAGTTTGGGATTGATACAGGGCTATGGGGAGAGAGTGGGGCTTTGGGATTAGTTTAGGATTGATACAGGGCTATCGGGAGTGAGCGGGGCACTGGGATTAGTTTGGGATTGATACAGGGCTTTGGGGAGTGAGCGGGGCAGTGGGATTAGTTTGCGGATTGATACAGGGCTATGGGGAGTGAGCGGGGCAGTGGGATTAGATTGGGATTGATACAGGGCTATGGGGAGAGAGCGGGGCAGTTGGATTAGTTTGGGATTGATAAAGGGCTATGGGGAGGGAGCGGGGCAGTGTCATTAGTTTGGGATTGATACAGGGCTATGGGGAGAGAGCGGGGCAGTGGGATTAGTTTGGGGATTGATACAGGGCTATGGGGAGAGAGCGGGGCAGTGGGATTAGTTTGGGGATTGATACAGGGCTATGGGGAGAGAGCGGGGCAGTTTGATTACTTTGGGGATTGATACAGGGCTATGGAGAGAGCGGGGCAGTGGGATTAGTTTGGGATTGATACAGGGCTATCGGGAGATTTCGGGGCAGTGGGATTAGTTTGAGATCGATACAGGGCTATGGGGAGAGAGCGGGGCAGTCGGATTAGTTTGGGATTGATACAGGGCTATGGGGAGAGAGCGGGGCAGTGGGATTAGTTTGGTAATTGATACAGGGCTATGTGGTGAGAGCAGGGCAGTGTGATTTGTTTGGGATTGATACAGGGCTATGGGGAGAGAGTGGGGCTTTGGGATTAGTTTTGGATTGATACAGGGCTATGGGGAGAGAGCAGGGCAGTGGGATTAGTTTGGGATGATACAGGGCTATGGGGAGCGAGCGGGGCAGTGGGATTAGTTTGGGATTGATACAGGGCTATGGGGAGAGAGCGGGGCAGTTGGATTAGTTTGGTATTGATAAAGGGCTATGGGGAGAGAGCGGGGCAGTGTGATTAGTTTGGGATTGATGCAGGACTATGGGAAGATAGCGGGACAGTGGGATTAGTTTAGGATTGATGTAAGGCTATGGGGGAGAGCGGGGCAGTGGCATTAGTTTGGGGATTGATACAGGGCTATGGGGAGAGTGCGGGGCAGTGGGATTAGTTTGGGATTGATACAGGGCTATTGGGAGAGAGCGAGGCATTGGGAATAGTTTGGGATTGATACAGGGCTATCGGGAGAGAGCGGGGCAGTGTGATTAGTTTGGGATTGATGCAGGGCTATGGGGAGAGAGCGGGGCAGTGGGATTAGTTTGGGATTGATACAGGGCTATGGGGAGCGAGCGGGGCAGTGGGATTAGTTTGGGATTGATACAGGGCTATGGGGAGAGAGTGGGGCAGTGGGATTAGTTTGGGATTGATACAGGGCTATGGGGAGCGAGCGGGGCAGTGGGATTAGTTTGGGATTGATACAGGGCTATGGGGAGAGAGTGGGGCAGTGGGATTAGTTTGGGATTGATTCAGGGCTATGGGGGGAGAGCAGGGCAGTGGGATTAGTTTGGGATTGATACAGGGCTATGGGGAGCGAGCGGGGCAGTGGGATTAGTTTGGGATTGATACAGGGCTATGGGGAGAGAGTGGGGCAGTGGGATTAGTTTGGGATTGATTCAGGGCTATGGGGGGAGAGCAGGGCAGTGGGATTAGTTTGGGATCAAGACAGAGCTATGGGGGGAAAGCGAGGCAGTGGGATTAGTTTGGGATTGATACAGGGCTATGGGGAGAGAGTGCGGCAGTGGGATTAGATTGGGGATTGATACAGGGCTATGGGGAGTCAGCAGGGCAGTGGGATTAGTTTGGTGATTGATACAGGGTATGGGGAGAGAGCGCGGCAGTGGGATTAGATTGGGGATTGATACAGGGCTATGGGGAGTCAGCAGGGCAGTGGGATTAGTTTGGTGATTGATACAGGGTATGGGGAGAGAGCGGGGCAGTGGGATTAGTTTGGGGATTGATACAGGGCTATGGGGAGAAAGCAGGGCAGTGGGATTAGTTTGGGGATTGATACAGGGCTATGGGGATAGAGCGGGGCAGTGGGATTAGTTTGGGATTGATACAGGGCTATGGGGAGAGAGCAGGGCAGTAGGATTAGTTTGGGATTGATACAGGGCTATTGGGAGAGAGTGGGGCAGTGGGAATAGTTTGGGATTCATACAGGGCTATGGGGAGAGAGCGGAGCAGTGAGAATAGTTTAGGGATGGATACAGGTCTACGGGGAGCGTGTGGGTCAGTGGGACTAGTTTGATGATTGATACAGGGCTATCAGGAGAGATCAGGGCAGTGGGATTAGTTTGAGATTGATACAGGGCTATCGGGAGAGCGAGGCATTGGGAATAGTTTGGGATTGATACAGGGCTGTTGGGAGAGATCGGGGCAGTGTGATTCGTTTGGGATTGATACAGGGCTATGGGGAGAGAGCGGGCCAGTGTGATTAGTTAGGGATTGATACAGGGCTTTGGGGAGAGACGGGGGCAGTGGGATTAGTTTGGGATTGATGCAGGACTATGGGAGAGAGCGGGGCAGTGGGATTGTTTTGGTGATTGATACAGGGCTATTGGGAGAGTGCGAGGCAGTGTCATTAGATTGGGATTGATACAGGGCTATCGGGAGAGATCGGGTTAGTGGGATTAGTTTCAGATTGATACAGGGCTATCGGGAGAGAGAGAGGCATTGGGAATAGTTTGGGATTGATACAGGGCTATCGGGAGAGATCGGGGCAGTGTGATTAGTTTGGGATTGATACAGGGCTATGGGGTTTTGTATATTCCACATGTCCTGTGCTTGAAGTCTCTGACATTGGCCAGACATTGTTTTAGCATTTCATTGTCTTGGGCTGTTTACTATGAACATCTTTACCTGTTTCTGATCTACACAGGGTGCAACAGATCAGAAAAACCTCCATTCAACAATGCGAATTCCTGTCTCTGCAAAGACATCGTACTGTTCCACAATGCAGGAATGTCGCAAACAGCTTTTGATAGCTGAGATCAACTTTAACCATTCAAACCTTTCAGGTAAAGAAGCTTCTAGATTCTGAGCCACAAATTGAATCGTTTAAGACAGAAAGAATGTCACAGAAATGTGATTTATTGCTGTTATTTTACAATTTACAAATATGCACACAATTTGTGTCACTGAATTATAAACAAAAAGCAGGCAAAGCTATGACTTAACAGAAAGAAACACTTGTTTTTCTTCCTGGACAGCAAAACCAGTCAGACTGACTTGCAAATGTTTACTGATATGTTGACGTAAAGATTTATAATTTACCAATTTCGCTTCTAATGTTTTTCTCTCAAACATTCTCCACAATATTAATCCCTGCTCTTGTCACAAGGAGTGTTGAATTATTTTAGGTACTTCGCAATTAAAAGCAGGAAACAAACTTCATTATACTCACAAATTTTAATCTCCTATTTCAAACATTCAAACCAAACCGAATTGTACGTTATCACTTTAATCAAAGTATTTTCTGTGTCTCTCTCAATAAACAAAGAGTGGTTTCTTCTAAAGTAGCTTCCTACAATTTTTATACATCATTACATAACTCTTGCTTCAATTAACACTCCACTAAATGTTTAAGAGGAAATCTATATTTACGTTATTCCTGCGACTTGTTAGGCCTATCGAACGACAGACATTATAAAATGGTTTGTGTTCTTCCCCTTTCTTGGTTCTCTTCCTAAATGTCTTAATGGTATATTTTTAAAAAGTCATTAAAAAGTAATATGTAACTCCTACAAATCCCCCCCTACCTTCCCCCTCCTCAACACCATGGTTGCATGTTTGTGTAAAGCTACTCACTTCAGTCAATCACTCAAAATCAAATCTTGAGATATTTCAATTTGAAAACATTTTAACCATTTCAGAGCTCTTTAAAAGCGTTTGGACTTCAAGACCTGGTTGAAACTTGTTTAGGTGAGGGGGAAATTGGCTTTTGCTTCAGTCTCTTCCAAAATCATGTTCGAGACTTAGGGGGAAAAAGTGTTTTTTACACTCATTTTTGGTGAAAAGTTCATTAAAAATCTTTAAATTCTTTCAAGTCTCACTGCAGCTTTGACAGAAGAAGTTGCTCCAAGTTTCTCCTTCCCCCTTCAATGCTGTCGTTAAACATCCGACAAAATAAAGTCTAATTCCAAACGGAGCTCCAATCAGAAAGTGAATAAAGTGGTTAAGCTTCCTAAGAAGGCGGCGAGGTTATCTATCCCCAGCCTTGGCGATGAGTTGGGATCAGTTTTTGGAGATGTTGTTTCCTCTTATTCTGTTGCCGTTCCCTCCGTCTCTAAGACTCTGAGGTACAAACGGGGGCACAAACTATTTCCCTTTCTCGCAACATGATTGAAATAACCCTGGCTGATTTCCCTCTCTCTCTAACCCAGGGGTCACTGGACAGTGATCAGAAGCAGGAACCCTGGCTGATTTCCCCTCTCTCTAACCCAGGGGTCACTGGACAGTGATCAGAAGCAGGAACCCTGGCTGATTTCCCCTCTCTCTAACCCAGGGGTCACTGGACAGTGATCAGAAGCAGGAACCCGGGCTGATTTCCCCTCTCTCTAACCCAGGGGTCACTGGACAGTGATCAGGAGCAGGAACCCTGGTTGATTTCCCCTCTCTCTAACTCAGGGGTCACTGGGCAGTGATCAGGAGCAGGAACCCTGGCTGATTTCCCCTCTCTCTCACCCAGGGGTCACAGGGCAGTGATCAGCAGCAGGAACCCTGGCTGATTTCCCCTCTCTCTAACCCAGGAGTCACTGGACAGTGATCAGGAGCAGGAACCCTGGCTGATTTCCCATCTCTCTCTAACCCATGGGTCACTGGACAGTGATCAGGAGCGGGATAAGCGTGGGATTGATCCGGGGCTAAGGGGAGTGAGTGTGGCAGTGGGATTAGTTTGTGATTGATACAGTGCTAGAGGAGAGAGCGGGGCAGTGGGATTAGTTTGGGATTGATACAGGGCTATGGGGAGAGAGCGGTGCAGTGGGATTAGTTTGGATATAACACAGGGCTATGGGGAGAAAGTGGGGCAGTGGGCTTACGTTGGGGATTGATACAGGGCTATGGGGAGAGAGTGGGTCAGTGAGATTTGTTTGGATATAACACAGGGCTATGGGTAGAAAGCAGGGCAGTGGACTTACATTGGGGATTGATACAGGGCTATGGGGAGAGAGCGGGGCAGTGGGATTTGTTTGGGATTGATACAGGGCTATGGGGAGAAAGCGGGGCAGTGGGATTAATTTGGGGATTGATACAGGGCTATGGGGAGAAAGCGGGGCAGTGGGATGAGTTTGGATATAACACAGGGCTATGGGGAGAAAGCGGGCAGTGGGATTTGTTTGGATATTACACAGGGCTATGGGGAGAAAGCGGGGCAGTGGACTTATGTTGGGGATTGATACAGGGCTATGGGGAGAGAGCAGGGCAGTGGAAATAGTTTGTGATTGATGCAGGGCTATGGGGAGAAAGCAGGGCAGTGGGATTAGTTTGGAGATTGATACAGGGCTATGGGGAGAGAGCGCGGCAGTGGGATTAGTTTGGAGATTGATACAGGGCTATGGGGAGAGAGCGCGGCAGTGGGATTAGGTTGGGGACTGATACAGGGCTATGGGGAGAGAGCATGGCATTGGGATTAGTTTGCGATTGATCCAGGGCTATCGGGAGAAAGCGGGTCTTTGGGATTAGTTTGGGATTGATACAGGGCTATCGGGAGAGAGCGGGACAGTGGGATTAGTTTGGGATTGATACAGGGCTATCGGGAGAGATCGGGGCAATGGGATTAGTTTGGGATTGATACAGGGTTATCGGGAGAGAGCGAGGCATTGGGAAAAGTTTGGGATTGATATAGGGCTGTGGGGAGAGAGCGGGGCTGTGTGATTAGTTTGGGATTGATACAGGGCTATCGGGAGAGAGCGGGGCAGTGGCATTAGTTTGGAATTGATACAGGGCTATGGGGTGAGAGCGGGGCAGTGTGATTAGTTTGGGATTGATACAGGGCTATGGGGAGAGAGCGGGGCAGTGGGATTAGTTTGGGGATTGATACAGGGCTACGGGGAGAGATCGGGCAGGAGGATTAGTTTTGGGTGGTGGGTGGAGAGAGATGGTGGAGAGCTGGAGCTGGGTGTTGTCAGCAGACATCTGGAGTAGTGGAGGGTGGGGAGAGATGGTGGAGAGCTGGAGCTGGGTGTTGTCAGCAGACATGTGGAGTAGTGGAGGGTGGGGAGAGATGGTGGAGAGCTGGAGCTGGGTGTTGTCAGCAGACATGTGGAGTCGTGGAGGGTGGAGAGAGATGGTGGAGAGCTGGAGCTGGGTGTTGTCAGCAGACATGTGGAGTAGTGGAGGGTGGAGAGAGATGGTGGAGAGCTGGAGCTGGGTGTTGTCAGCAGACATGTGGAGTAGTGGAGGGTGGAGAGAGATGGTGGAGAGCTGGAGCTGGGTGTTGTCAGCAGACATGTGGAGTAGTGGAGGGTGGAGAGAGATGGTGGAGAGCTGGAGCTGGGTGTTGTCAGCAGACATGTGGAGTAGTGGAGGATGGAGAGAGATGGTGGAGAGCTGGAGCTGGGTGTTGTCAGCAGACATGTGGAGTAGTGGAGGGTGGAGAGAGATGGTGGAGAGCTGGAGCTGGGTGTTGTCAGCAGACATGTGGAGTAGTGGAGGGTGGAGAGATGGTGGAGAGCTGGAGCTGAGTGTTGTCAGCAGACATGTGGAGTAGTGGAGGGTGGAGAGAGATGGTGGAGAGCTGGAGCTGGGTGTTGTCAGCAGACATGTGGAGTAGTGGAGGGTGGAGAGAGATGGTGGAGAGCTGGAGCTGGGTGTTGTCAGCAGACATGTGGAGTAGTGGAGGGTGGAGAGAGATGGTGGAGAGCTGGAGCTGGGTGTTGTCAGCAGACATGTGGAGTAGTGGAGGGTGGGGAGAGATGGTGGAGAGCTGGAGCTGAGTGTTGTCAGCAGACATGTGGAGTAGTGGAGGGTGGAGAGAGATGGTGGAGAGCTGGAGCTGGGTGTTGTCAGCAGACATGTGGAGTAGTGGAGGGTGGAGAGAGATGGTGGAGAGCTGGAGCTGGGTGTTGTCAGCAGACATGTGGATTAGTGGAGGGTGGAGAGCTGGAGCTGGGTATGCGCTGAATCACCGGACTTGCAATCTATCAAGGTTTGCTACAGAATCGATAGAGTAAAGCTCTCTTTAAACCAGCCCATCAAAAACTCCCAGGGCAGGAACAACACGGGTAAATCTCTTGCTCGCCCTCTGCAGGTTTATCAATGTCACTGTACTACAGGTAAATCTCTCGCTCGCCCTCTGTGGGTTTATCAATGTCACTGCACTACAGGTAAATCTCTCGCTCGCCCTCTGCAGGTTTATCAATGTCACTGCACTACAGGTAAATCTCTCGCTCGCCCTCTGTAGGTTTATCAATGTCACTGCACTACAGGTAAATCTCTCGCTCGCCCTCTGCAGGTTTATCAATGTCACTGCACTACAGGCAAATAAAGAGAAACTGTTTCCAGTCGCTGAAGTGTTGATGACCAGAGGGCAGAGGTTTAAGGTGATTCGCAAAAGAACCAGTGGCGACGTGAGGAACAACTTTGTTACGCAACGAGTGGTTAGGATTTGGAATGCTCTGCCGGATAGGGTGGTGGAAACAGATTCAATAGTAGCCTTCGAGAGGGAATTGGATAAATACTTAGAGAAAAAATCGTAGGGATATGTGGAAAGAGCTGGGGGAGTGGGACTGACTGGATTGCTCTTCGAAAGAGCTGGCACAGATGTGATGGACCGAATTACCTCGTGATTCTATGGTCTTAAACACCTCAATGTTATCACTAGTTAACCCTTTTATATGTCAGGGAATCCTTATCTAGTCTCTGCAACCTATCCTCATAATTGAGCCCTTTTAGCTCTGGTGTCATTCTGGTGAATGTGCGCTGCACCCACTCCAAGGCCAATATATCCTTCCTGAGAGGCGGTGCCCAGAACTGAATGCAGTTCTCCAGGTGGGGTCTAACCAGAGCTCTCTACAGCGGAAGTCTACTTTCTCCCCTTTGTATTCCAGCCCCTCGAAATAAAGGCTAACATTCCATTAGCTTTTGAATTATTTGTTGTACCTGTCATTTACCTTTTAGTAATTCCTGTTCTTGGACTCTGTTTGATTGTTTCTTTAGGTCCCATAACCCCTTACCCTGTATTACTGCTGTCAGAGTAATGGGTTGTACTCAGAAATAAATCTTACTACATTGATCACAGCTTCACATCCGTGTCTTGTTTCTCTTCGGGATCAATGTGTCCGAGGGCAAGGTGTTCGAGGGTGGAATGATGCTGGGAGAAGATCTGGGAATCTCTGCAAATGCCTAATAACACAATTAAAAAGGTACTTAGGTGTGACAGGTGTTCCAGAGTGTCAGCACTCCGACCGTTCGGGGTTCACGATTTCTCACTTGAACAGGTTTTATTCCTGCAGATTGGAAATAGACATCCATTGTATCAGAGATGTGGAGATCGGGGAAAGTCGAGTTGAGGTAGAAGTTCAGCCATGATCTTATTGAATGCCTGCTCCTAATTCGTTTGTTAATTAGACCCACAGACCGTTTGATGCGACAGTGTAGAGGGAGATTTACTCTTTATCTAACCTGTGCTTCTTCTATCTCGTTTTTTACTCTCTTTCACTAGCTGCTGCATTTTGTCTCCCTCTGCTGCAGTCTCATCTCTCTGCCTCTTTTTCTTGCTGTCTCATTGGCTGTATCTCTCCCCATCTTGTTTTCTCTCTCTCATTCGCCTTGGCTCGATCTCTCTCTTTCCTTTCTAGCTCCCTCATTCCTCTCTGCCTCACTATCTCTCACTCTTTTTGCCTTTATCTTCTCAGCCTCTTGGTCCCTCTTTCTGCCTCACTCTCAATCCTCATCTCTCCACCTGTATTACCCCTCTGGCTTCTCTGCCACATTCTCTCCAACTCCCTCTGTTTGCTTTAAGACTCTCTAGTGTACTGACTCTTGTTTCCTCTCACTCTGGCCATTTCTCTCCAGCATTTTTTTTCATGCTCCCTTCTCTCTCCGGCTCACCCTCTCTCTTTCTCCCTCTCTGTCTCTGTTTCCTCTCTCCCTGCCCCTGTCTCTCTCTCCCAGTTTCTCCATTTCCCTCATTCTCTCTCCATGTCTGCCTTCTCATGCTAGATTCCTGATGTAACATTGCTGTCCAAACACACAAACTGTAACACTGAGCCCAGCCTGTGCTCTGAACATATTGCATAAGATGATCATAGCTTCTGCACCCCCAGTTTTGAAAGGAGCTGTTTCCAATGTCCTGGGTCCCACCAGGTACTTGGAGTCCTGGAAGATTTTGCTGTTAATCTAGAGGGAAGCTTGCCTTTGGTTCTAACCTCTGCTGCACCTCTGCCTCCAAGTCTTATCCACCTCCATTGCTGAACTGATTTTATTGCATCTCATCGTCCGCTTATATACACATGCCTCTGATGTGCTCCTCTCTCTGCATTTGGTGGGCCTTGTTTTTCCTTATTTTTGACGGCCTGTTTCTTTAATTTAATCTGTTTGGTCATTTTGTACGTTTATCTGAAACTTTTGAATAATTGGCGAGCGATTCCTGCTGACCTGAGTGTATTCCCATATTGGACATAGATGCCTTGGGGAAGCAGAGATCCAAACCAGGTTAAAGTAACTTTAAAAACGTTATTCTACAGACCACCTAACAGTGGAAGGGAATTGGAGGGAAAATATGTTAGCAAATCTATAAAATGAGTAAAATACATAGAATAATCACTGGAGATTTCAACTACACCAAATAATCTGTCAAGAAGAGGTAGGGAAGGGGGAAAAGGGAACGGAGTATTTACAGTGTGTTCAGGACTCTTTTCTTACCCAGTATGTAAGAAGCCCAACGAGAGAGGAATCACTGATGGATCTATAATGGGAAATGAACCAGAGCAGTTAAGAGAAGTGAGCTTAGGTGAAAATCTAGACAAAATTGAACACAGCACAATAAGGTTTAAGATAATGATTGCGAAAGACAATAGTTGTAGATTGAAATAAGCTGATTTTGAGGAGCTGGAACTGGGGCAGATAAACTGGAACAGAATATTGACAGACAGACAGAACAGCAGTGGGAAATATTTAAAAAGGCGATCAATACAGTTCAGGAGAAATATATTCAGTAAAAACAAGAACAAACTAGCCAATAATGAAACACCATGGATGAATAAAGAGATGAGGACAAAAGTGCAACTAAAAAGAAAGGCAGACACGGAGTGCAGTGACAGAAAAGGAGAGGGTGACAAAAGCAGTAGGAAGATGTTGGGGGAAAACGTTAAAAAAAACCAATAAGGAAGAAGAGGAACCATGAAATTGAATTACCACGGAATTTAAAAAGAAATAGTCAAGTATTCTACAGAGACATGAAGAACAAAAGGTAAAACAGAATAGGGAAAGCACCACGAAAGGACGCGCAAGATAAACTCTCGGGTAATGACAGTGAAATGGCAGAAATATTGGAGAATTACTTTGCCTCAGCTTTTACCAGGTAGACGAACAAGGTGGACATGATATCTTTTTTGATCTCTTGTTCTTCGAGTGCCAAAACATTTTAAATAGAAAGGGGGAAAATAACTGATAAAGTAGTAAAAGTTAAGAGGATTAAATCACGGTTCTGGATGTATTAATTCACACATACCTAAAGAAGCAAGGGAAGAGACAACAGAGGCGCCATTATATATACTCGGGAATCATTAGTTTAATTTCCAATTTTACGGATGGCACCAAATTTGGGATTATAGCTAATACTGAGGACTGTGACAAAGTAGAAGGCATTAATAGTTTTGTCTGATGGGTGTGTAAATGGCAAATTAATTTCAATATAGAGAGGTGTGAGGTGGTGCATTTTGGTAGAAGGAATAAGGAGGCCACAAACTCCTTGGAAAGTAAGTGTCTAAATGGGGCAGAGGAGCAATGGGATCGAAGGGGGGCAGATGCACAAATCATTAAAAGCAGGTTAGCAAGACCATGAAAATGGTAACAAAGCACTGGGGTTGATTTCTAGAGTAAGAATTGAAAAGCAGAGAAGTTATATTAAAGGTATATCGAACCTTGGTTAGACCACACTTGGAGTACTCTGTACAGTTCTGGTCTCCATATACCTTGGTTAGACCACACTTGGAGTACTCTGTACAGTTCTGGTCTCCATATACCTCGGTTAGACCACACTTGGAGTACTCTGTACAGTTCTGGTCTCCATATACCTTGGTTAGACCACACTTGGAGTACTCTGTACAGTTCTGGTCTCCATATACCTTGGTTAGACCACACTTGGAGTACTCTGTACAGTTCTGGTCTCCATATACCTTGGTTAGACCACACTTGGAGTACTCTGTACAGTTCTGGTCTCCATATACCTTGGTTAGACCACACTTGGAGTACTCTGTACAGTTCTGGTCTCCATATACCTTGGTTAGACCACACTTGGAGTACTCTGTACAGTTCTGGTCTCCATATACCTTGGTTAGACCACACTTGGAGTACTCTGTACAGTTCTGGTCTCCATATACCTTGGTTAGACCACACTTGGAGTACTCTGTACAGTTCTGGTCTCCATATACCTTGGTTAGACCACACTTGGAGTACTCTGTACAGTTCTGGTCTCCATATACCTTGGTTAGACCACACTTGGAGTACTCTGTACAGTTCTGGTCTCCATATACCTTGGTTAGACCACACTTGGAGCACTCTGTACAGTTCTGGTCTCCATATACCTTGGTTAGACCACACTTGGAGCACTCTGTACAGTTCTGGTCTCCATATACCTTGGTTAGACCACACTTGGAGCACTCTGTACAGTTCTGGTCTCCATATACCTTGGTTAGACCACACTTGGAGCACTCTGTACAGTTCTGGTCTCCATATACCTTGGTTAGACCACACTTGGAGTACTCTGTACAGTTCTGGTCTCCATATACCTTGGTTAGACCACACTTGGAGTACTCTGTACAGTTCTGGTCTCCATATACCTTGGTTAGACCACACTTGGAGTACTCTGTACAGTTCTGGTCTCCATATACCTTGGTTAGACCACACTTGGAGTACTCTGTACAGTTCTGGTCTCCATATACCTTGGTTAGACCACACTTGGAGTACTCTGTACAGTTCTGGTCTCCATATACCTTGGTTAGACCACACTTGGAGTACTCTGTACAGTTCTGGTCTCCATATACCTTGGTTAGACCACACTTGGAGTACTCTGTACAGTTCTGGTCTCCATATACCTTGGTTAGACCACACTTGGAGTACACTGTACAGTGCTGATCTCCATATACCTTGGTTAGACCACACTTGGAGTACTCTGTACAGTTCTGGTCTCCGTATACCTTGGTTAGACCACACTTGGAGTACTCTGTACAGTTCTGGTCTCCATATACCTTGGTTAGACCACACTTGGAGTACTCTGTACAGTGCTGATCTCCATATACCTTGGTTAGACCACACTTGGAGTACTCTGTACAGTTCTGGTCTCCATATACCTTGGTTAGACCACACTTGGAGTACTCTGTACAGTTCTGGTCTCCATATACCTTGGTTAGACCACACTTGGAGTACTCTGTACAGTTCTGGTCTCCGTATACCTTGGTTAGACCACACTTGGAGTACTCTGTACAGTTCTGGTCTCCGTATGCCTTGGTTAGACCACACTTGGAGTACTCTGTACAGTTCTGGTCTCCATATACCTTGGTTAGACCACACTTGGAGTACTCTGTACAGTTCTGGTCTCCATATACCTTGGTTAGACCACACTTGGAGCACTCTGTACAGTTCTGGTCTCCATATACCTTGGTTAGACCACACTTGGAGCACTCTGCACAGTTCTGGTCTCCATATACCTTGGTTAGACCACACTTGGAGCACTCTGTACAGTTCTGGTCTCCATATACCTTGGTTAGACCACACTTGGAGCACTCTGTACAGTTCTGGTCTCCATATACCTTGGTTAGACCACACTTGGAGTACTCTGTACAGTTCTGGTCTCCATATACCTTGGTTAGACCACACTTGGAGTACTCTGTACAGTTCTGGTCTCCATATACCTTGGTTAGACCACACTTGGAGTACTCTGTACAGTTCTGGTCTCCATATACCTTGGTTAGACCACACTTGGAGTACTCTGTACAGTTCTGGTCTCCATATACCTTGGTTAGACCACACTTGGAGTACTCTGTACAGTTCTGGTCTCCATATACCTTGGTTAGACCACACTTGGAGTACTCTGTACAGTTCTGGTCTCCATATACCTTGGTTAGACCACACTTGGAGCACTCTGTACAGTTCTGGTCTCCATATACCTTGGTTAGACCACACTTGGAGCACTCTGTACAGTTCTGGTCTCCATATACCTTGGTTAGACCACACTTGGAGCACTCTGTACAGTTCTGGTCTCCATATACCTTGGTTAGACCACACTTGGAGCACTCTGTACAGTTCTGGTCTCCATATACCTTGGTTAGACCACACTTGGAGTACGCTGTACAATTCTGGTCTCCATATACCTTGGTTAGACCACACTTGGAGTACTCTGTACAGTTCTGGTCTCCATATACCTTGGTTAGACCACACTTGGAGCACTCTGTACAGTTCTGGTCTCCATATACCTTGGTTAGACCACACTTGGAGCACTCTGTACAGTTCTGGTCTCCATATACCTTGGTTAGACCACACTTGGAGCACTCTGTACAGTTCTGGTCTCCATATACCTTGGTTAGACCACACTTGGAGTACTCTGTACAGTTCTGGTCTCCATATACCTTGGTTAGACCACACTTGGAGTACTCTGTACAGTTCTGGTCTCCATATACCTTGGTTAGACCACACTTGGAGTACTCTGTACAGTTCTGGTCTCCATATACCTTGGTTAGACCACACTTGGAGTACTCTGTACAGTTCTGGTCTCCATATACCTTGGTTAGACCACACTTGGAGTACTCTGTACAGTTCTGGTCTCCATATACCTTGGTTAGACCACACTTGGAGTACTCTGTACAGTTCTGGTCTCCATATACCTTGGTTAGACCACACTTGGAGTACTCTGTACAGTGCTGATCTCCGTATACCTTGGTTAGACCACACTTGGAGTACTCTGTACAGTTCTGGTCTCCATATACCTTGGTTAGACCACACTTGGAGTACTCTGTACAGTTCTGGTCTCCGTATACCTTGGTTAGACCACACTTGGAGTACTCTGTACAGTTCTGGTCTCCGTATACCTTGGTTAGACCACACTTGGAGTACTCTGTACAGTGCTGATCTCCATATACCTTGGTTAGACCACACTTGGAGTACTCTGTACAGTTCTGGTCTCCATATACCTTGGTTAGACCACACTTGGAGTACTCTGTACAGTTCTGGTCTCCATATACCTTGGTTAGACCACACTTGGAGTACTCTGTACAGTTCTGGTCTCCATATACCTTGGTTAGACCACACTTGGAGTACTCTGTACAGTTCTGGTCTCCATATACCTTGGTTAGACCACACTTGGAGTACTCTGTACAGTTCTGGTCTCCATATACCTTGGTTAGACCACACTTGGAGTACTCTGTACAGTTCTGGTCTCCATATACCTTGGTTAGACCACACTTGGAGTACTCTGTACAGTTCTGGTCTCCATATACCTTGGTTAGACCACACTTGGAGTACTCTGTACAGTTCTGGTCTCCATATACCTTGGTTAGACCACACTTGGAGTACTCTGTACAGTTCTGGTCTCCATATACCTTGGATTGACCACACTTGGAGTACTCTGTACAGTTCTGGTCTCCATATACCTTGGTTAGACCACACTTGGAGAACTCTGTACAGTTCTGGTCTCCATATACCTTGGTTAGACCACACTTGGAGTACTCTGTACAGTTCTGGTCTCCATATACCTTGGTTAGACCACACTTGGAGTACTCTGTACAGTGCTGATCTCCGTATACCTTGGTTAGACCACACTTGGAGTACTCTGTACAGTTCTGGTCTCCGTATACCTTGGTTAGACCACACTTGGAGTACTCTGTACAGTTCTGGTCTCCGTATACCTTGGTTAGACCACACTTGGAGTACTCTGTACAGTTCTGGTCTCCGTATACCTTGGTTAGACCACACTTGGAGTACTCTGTACAGTTCTGGTCTCCATATACCTTGGTTAGACCACACTTGGAGTACTCTGTACAGTTCTGGTCTCCGTATACCTTGGTTAGACCACACTTGGAGTACTCTGTACAGTTATGGTCTCCGTATACCTTGGTTAGACCACACTTGGAGTACTCTGTACAGTTCTGGTCTCCGTATACCTTGGTTAGACCACACTTGGAGTACTCTGTACAGTGCTGATCTCCATATACCTTGGTTAGACCACACTTGGAGTACTCTGTACAGTTCTGGTCTCCATATACCTTGGTTAGACCACACTTGGAGTTACTCTGTACAGTTCTGGTCTCCATATACCTTGGTTAGACCACACTTGGAGTACTCTGTACAGTGCTGATCTCCATATACCTTGGTTAGACCACACTTGGAGTACTCTGTACAGTTCTGGTCTCCATATACCTTGGTTAGACCACACTTGGAGTACTCTGTACAGTTCTGGTCTCCATATACCTTGGTTAGACCACACTTGGAGTACTCTGTACAGTTCTGGTCTCCATATACCTTGGTTAGACCACACTTGGAGTACTCTGTACAGTTCTGGTCTCCATATGCCTTGGTTAGACCACACTTGGAGTACTCTGTACAGTTCTGGTCTCCATATACCTTGGTTAGACCACACTTGGAGTACTCTGTACAGTTCTGGTCTCCATATACCTTGGTTAGACCACACTTGGAGCACTCTGTACAGTTCTGGTCTCCATATACCTTGGTTAGACCACACTTGGAGCACTCTGCACAGTTCTGGTCTCCATATACCTTGGTTAGACCACACTTGGAGCACTCTGTACAGTTCTGGTCTCCATATACCTTGGTTAGACCACACTTGGAGCACTCTGTACAGTTCTGGTCTCCATATACCTTGGTTAGACCACACTTGGAGTACTCTGTACAGTTCTGGTCTCCATATACCTTGGTTAGACCACACTTGGAGTACTCTGTACAGTTCTGGTCTCCATATACCTTGGTTAGACCACACTTGGAGTACTCTGTACAGTTCTGGTCTCCATATACCTTGGTTAGACCACACTTGGAGTACTCTGTACAGTTCTGGTCTCCATATACCTTGGTTAGACCACACTTGGAGTACTCTGTACAGTTCTGGTCTCCATATACCTTGGTTAGACCACACTTGGAGTACTCTGTACAGTTCTGGTCTCCATATACCTTGGTTAGACCACACTTGGAGCACTCTGTACAGTTCTGGTCTCCATATACCTTGGTTAGACCACACTTGGAGCACTCTGTACAGTTCTGGTCTCCATATACCTTGGTTAGACCACACTTGGAGCACTCTGTACAGTTCTGGTCTCCATATACCTTGGTTAGACCACACTTGGAGCACTCTGTACAGTTCTGGTCTCCATATACCTTGGTTAGACCACACTTGGAGCACGCTGTACAATTCTGGTCTCCATATACCTTGGTTAGACCACACTTGGAGTACTCTGTACAGTTCTGGTCTCCATATACCTTGGTTAGACCACACTTGGAGCACTCTGTACAGTTCTGGTCTCCATATACCTTGGTTAGACCACACTTGGAGCACTCTGTACAGTTCTGGTCTCCATATACCTTGGTTAGACCACACTTGGAGCACTCTGTACAGTTCTGGTCTCCATATACCTTGGTTAGACCACACTTGGAGCACTCTGTACAGTTCTGGTCTCCATATACCTTGGTTAGACCACACTTGGAGTACTCTGTACAGTTCTGGTCTCCATATACCTTGGTTAGACCACACTTGGAGTACTCTGTACAGTTCTGGTCTCCATATACCTTGGTTAGACCACACTTGGAGTACTCTGTACAGTTCTGGTCTCCATATACCTTGGTTAGACCACACTTGGAGTACTCTGTACAGTTCTGGTCTCCATATACCTTGGTTAGACCACACTTGGAGTACTCTGTACAGTTCTGGTCTCCATATACCTTGGTTAGACCACACTTGGAGTACTCTGTACAGTGCTGATCTCCGTATACCTTGGTTAGACCACACTTGGAGTACTCTGTACAGTTCTGGTCTCCGTATACCTTGGTTAGACCACACTTGGAGTACTCTGTACAGTTCTGGTCTCCGTATACCTTGGTTAGACCACACTTGGAGTACTCTGTACAGTTCTGGTCTCCGTATACCTTGGTTAGACCACACTTGGAGTACTCTGTACAGTTCTGGTCTCCATATACCTTGGTTAGACCACACTTGGAGTACTCTGTACAGTTCTGGTCTCCGTATACCTTGGTTAGACCACACTTGGAGTACTCTGTACAGTTCTGGTCTCCGTATACCTTGGTTAGACCACACTTGGAGTACTCTGTACAGTGCTGATCTCCATATACCTTGGTTAGACCACACTTGGAGTACTCTGTACAGTTCTGGTCTCCATATACCTTGGTTAGACCACACTTGGAGTACTCTGTACAGTTCTGGTCTCCATATACCTTGGTTAGACCACACTTGGAGTACTCTGTACAGTTCTGGTCTCCATATACCTTGGTTAGACCACACTTGGAGTACTTTGTACAGTTCTGGTCTCCATATACCTTGGTTAGACCACACTTGGAGTACTCTGTACAGTTCTGGTCTCCATATACCTTGGTTAGACCACACTTGGAGTACTCTGTACAGTTCTGGTCTCCATATACCTTGGTTAGACCACACTTGGAGTACTCTGTACAGTTCTGGTCTCCATATACCTTGGTTAGACCACACTTGGAGTACTCTGTACAGTTCTGGTCTCCATATACCTTGGATTGACCACACTTGGAGTACTCTGTACAGTTCTGGTCTCCATATACCTTGGTTAGACCACACTTGGAGAACTCTGTACAGTTCTGGTCTCCATATACCTTGGTTAGACCACACTTGGAGTACTCTGTACAGTTCTGGTCTCCATATACCTTGGTTAGACCACACTTGGAGTACTCTGTACAGTGCTGATCTCCGTATACCTTGGTTAGACCACACTTGGAGTACTCTGTACAGTTCTGGTCTCCGTATACCTTGGTTAGACCACACTTGGAGTACTCTGTACAGTTCTGGTCTCCGTATACCTTGGTTAGACCACACTTGGAGTACTCTGTACAGTTCTGGTCTCCGTATACCTTGGTTAGACCACACTTGGAGTACTCTGTACAGTTCTGGTCTCCGTATACCTTGGTT
>NW_028225179.1:35442496-35502572 GCF_052327205.1 Somniosus microcephalus | reverse complement strand
ACTGTCCCGCTCTCTCCCGATAGCCCTGTATCAATCCCAAACTAATCCCAAAGACCCGCTTTCTCCCGATAGCCCTGGATCAATCGCAAACTAATCCCAATGCCATGCTCTCTCCCCATAGCCCTGGATCAGTCCCCAACCTAATCCCACTGCCGCGCTCTCTCCCCATAGCCCTGTATCAATCTCCAAACTAATCCCACTGCCGCGCTCTCTCCCCATAGCCCTGTATCAATCTCCAAACTAATCCCACTGCCCTGCTTTCTCCCCATAGCCCTGCATCAATCACAAACTATTTCCACTGCCCTGCTCTCTCCCCATAGCCCTGTATCAATCCCCAACATAAGTCCACTGCCCCGCTTTCTCCCCATAGCCCTGTGTAATATCCAAACAAATCCCACTGCCCGCTTTCTCCCCATAGCCCTGTGTTATATCCAAACTCATCCCACTGCCCCGCTTTCTCCCCATAGCCCTGTATCAATCCCCAAATTAATCCCACTGCCCCGCTTTCTCCCCATAGCCCTGTATCAATCCCAAACAAATCCCACTGCCCCGCTCTCTCCCCATAGACCTGTATCAATCCCCAATGTAAGTCCACTGCCCTGCTTTCTACCCATAGCCCTGTGTTATATCCAAACAAATCTCACTGACCCACTCTCTCCCCATAGCCCTGTATCAATCCCCAACGTAAGCCCACTGCCCCACTTTCTCCCCATAGCCCTGTGTTATATCCAAACTAATCCCACTGCACCGCTCTCTCCCCGTAGCCCTGTATCAATCCCAAACTAATCCCACTGCCCCGCTCTCTCCTCTAGCACTGTATCAATCACAAACTAATCCCACTGCCACGCTCACTCCCCTTAGCCCCGGATCAATCCCACGCTTATCCCGCTCCTGATCACTGTCCAGTGACCCATGGGTTAGAGAGAGATGGGAAATCAGCCAGGGTTCCTGCTCCTGATCACTGTCCAGTGACTCCTGGGTTAGAGAGAGGGGAAATCAGCCAGGGTTCCTGCTGCTGATCACTGCCCTGTGACCCCTGGGTGAGAGAGAGGGGAAATCAGCCAGGGTTCCTGCTCCTGATCACTGTCCAGTGACCCCTGAGTTAGAGAGAGGGGAAATCAGCCAGGGTTCCTGCTCCTGATCACTGTCCAGTGACCCCTGGGTTAGAGAGATGGGAAATCAGCCAGGGTTCATGCTCCTGATCTCTGTCCAGTGACCCCTGAGTTAGAGAGAGGGGAAATTAGTCTGGGTTCCTGCTCCTGATCACTGTCCAGTGACCCCTGGGTTAGAGAGAGGGGAAATCAGCCAGGGTTCCTGCTTCTGATCACTGTCCAGTGACCCCTGGGTTAGAGAGAGGGGAAATCAGCCAGGGTTCCTGCTTCTGATCACTGTCCAGTGACCCCTGGGTTAGAGAGAGAGGGAAATCAGCCAGGGTTATTTCAATCATGTTGCGAGAAAGGGAAATAGTTTGTGCCCCCGTTTGTACCTCAGACTCTTAGAGACGGAGGGAACGGCAACAGAATAAGAGGAAACAACATCTCCAAAAACTGATCCCAACTCATCGCCAAGGCTGGGGATAGATAACCTCGCCGCCTTCTTAGGAAGCTTAACCACTTTATTCACTTTCTGATTGGAGCTCCGTTTGGAATTAGACTTTATTTTGTCGGATGTTTAACGACAGCATTGAAGGGGGAAGGAGAAACTTGGAGCAACTTCTTCTGTCAAAGCTGCAGTGAGACTTGAAAGAATTTAAAGATTTTTAATGAACTTTTCACCAAAAATGAGTGTAAAAAACACTTTTTCCCCCTAAGTTTCGAACAAGATTTTGGAAGAGACTGAAGCAAAAGCCAATTTCCCCCTCACCTAAACAAGTTTCAACCAGGTCTTGAAGTCCAAACGCTTTTAAAGAGCTCTGAAATGGTTAAAATGTTTTCAAATTGAAATATCTCAAGATTTGATTTTGAGTGATTGACTGAAGTGAGTAGCTTTACACAAACATGCAACCATGGTGTTGAGGAGGGGGAAGGTAGGGGGGGATTTGTAGGAGTTACATATTACTTTTTAATGACTTTTTAAAAATATACCATTAAGACATTTAGGAAGAGAACCAAGAAAGGGGAAAAACACAAACCATTTTATAATGTCTGTCGTTCGATAGTCCTAACAAGTCGCAGGAATAACGTAAATATAGATTTCCTCTTAAACATTTAGTGGAGTGTTAATTGAAGCAAGAGTTATGTAATGATGTATAAAAATTGTAGGAAGCTACTTTAGAAGAAACCACTCTTTGTTTATTGAGAGAGACACAGAAAATACTTTGATTAAAGTGATAACGTACAATTCGGTTTGGTTTGAATGTTTGAAATAGGAGATTAAAATTTGTGAGTATAATGAAGTTTGTTTCCTGCTTTTAATTGCGAAGTACCTAAAATAATTCAACACTCCTTGTGACAAGAGCAGGGATTAATATTGTGGAGAATGTTTGAGAGAAAAACATTAGAAGCGAAATTGGTAAATTATAAATCTTTACGTCAACATATCAGTAAACATTTGCAAGTCAGTCTGACTGGTTTTGCTGTCCAGGAAGAAAAACAAGTGTTTCTTTCTGTTAAGTCATAGCTTTGCCTGCTTTTTGTTTATAATTCAGTGACACAAATTGTGTGTATATTTGTAAATTGTAAAATAACAGCAATAAATCACATTTCTGTGACATTCTTTCTGTCTTAAACGATTCAATTTGTGGCTCAGAATCTAGAAGCTTCTTTACCTGAAAGGTTTGAATGGTTAAAGTTGATCTCAGCTATCAAAAGCTGTTTGCGACATTCCTGCATTGTGGAACAGTATGATGTCTTTGCAGAGACAGGAATTCGCATTGTTGAATGGAGGTTTTTCTGATCTGTTGCACCCTGTGTAGATCAGAAACAGGTAAAGATGTTCATAGTAAACAGCCCAAGACAATGAAATGCTAAAACAATGTCTGGCCAATGTCAGAGACTTCAAGCACAGGACATGTGGAATATACAAAACCCCATAGCCCTGTATCAATCCCAAACTAATCACACTGCCCCGATCTCTCCCGATAACCCTGTATCAATCCCAAACTATTCCCAATGCCTCTCTCTCTCCCGATAGCCCTGTATCAATCTGAAACTAATCCCACTAACCCGATCTCTCCCGATAGCCCTGTATCAATCCCAATCTAATGACACTGCCTCGCACTCTCCCAATAGCCCTGTATCAATCACCAAAATAATCCCACTGCCCCGCTCTCTCCCATAGTCCTGTATCAATCCCAAACTAATCCCACTGCCCCCGTCTCTCCCCAAAGCCCTGTATCAATCCCTAACTAATCACACTGGCCCGCTCTCTCCCCATAGCCCTGTATCAATCCCAAACGAATCACACTGCCCCGATCTCTCCCAACAGCCCTGTATCAATCCCAAACTATTCCCAATGCCTCGCTCTCCCGATAGCCCTGTATCAATCTCAAACTAATCCCACTGCCCTGATCTCTCCTGATAGCCCTGTATCAATCATCAAACTAATCCCACTGACCCGCACGCTCCCCGTAGACCTGTATCCATCCCTAAACTATTCTCACTGCTCCGCTCTCTCCCCATAGCCCTGTATCAATCCCAAACTATTCCCACTGCCCCACTCTCTCCCAATAGCCCTGTATCAATCCCAAACTAATCCTACTGCCCTGCTCTCTCCCCATAGCCCTGTATCAATCCCAAACTAATCCCACTGCCCCGCTCTATCCCCATAGCCCTGTATCAATCCCCAAACTAATCCCACTGCCCTGCTTTCTCCCCATAGCCCTGTATCAATCCCCAAACTAATCCCACTGCCCCGCTCTCTCCCCATACCCTGTATCAATCACCAAACTAATCCCACTGCCCTGCTGACTCCCCATAGCCCTGTATCAATCCCCAATCTAATCCCACTGCCGCACTCTCTCCCCATAGCCCTGTATCAATCCCAAACTAATCCCACTGCCTCGCTTTCCCCCCATAGCTCTGTCTTGATCCCAAACTAATCCCACTGCCCTGCTCTCCCCCCATAGCCCTGAATCAATCCCAAACTAATCCCACTGCCCCACTCTCTCCCCATAGCCCTGTATCAATCCCAAACTAATCCCACTGCCCCGCTCGCTCCCCATAGCCCTGTATCAATCCCAAACTAATCCCACTGCCCTGCTCTCCCCCCATAGCCCTGAATCAATCCCAAACTAATCCCACTGCCCCACTCTCTCCCCATAGCCCTGTATCAATCCCAAACTAATCCCACTGCCCCGCTCGCTCCCCATAGCCCTGTATCAATCCCAAACTAATCCCACTGCCCCACTCTCTCCCCATAGCCCTGTATCAATCCCAAACTAATCCCACTGCCCCGCTCTCTCCATAGCCCTGTATCAATCCCCAAACTAATCAAACTGCCCCGCTCTCTCCCCATAGCCCTGTATCAATCCCCAAACTAATCCCACTGCCCCGCTCTCTCCCCATAGCCCTGTATCAATCCCCAAACTAATCACACTGCCCCGCTCTCTCCCCATAGCCGTGTATCAATCCCAAACTAATGACACTGCCCCGCTCCCTCCCCATAGCCCTTTATCAATCCCAAACTAATCCCACTGCCCCGCTCTCTCCCCATAGCCCTGTATCAATCCCCAAACTAATCCCACTGCCCCGCTCTCTCCCCATAGCCCTGTATCAATCCCAAACTAATCCCACTGCCCCGCTCGCTCCCCATAGCCCTGTATCAATCCCAGACTAATCCCACTGCCCTGCTCTCCCCCCATAGCCCTGAATCAATCCCAAACTAATCCCACTGCCCCACTCTCTCCCCATAGCCCTGTATCAATCCCAAACTAATCCCACTGCCCCGCTCGCTCCCCATAGCCCTGTATCAATCCCAAACTAATCCCACTGCCCCACTCTCTCCCCATAGCCCTGTATCAATCCCAAACTAATCCCACTGCCCCGCTCGCTCCCCATAGCCCTGTATCAATCCCAAACTAATCCCACTGCCCCGCTCTCTCCCCATAGCCCTGTATCAATCCCAAACTAATCACACTGCCCCGCTCTCTCCCGATAGCCCTGTATCAATCCCAAACTATTCCCAATGCCTCGCTCTCCCGATAGCCCTGTTTCAATCTCAAACTAATCCCACTGCCCCGATCTCTCCTGATAGCCCTGTATCAATCATCAAACTAATCCCACTGACCCGCTCTCTCCCCGTAGCTCTGTATCCATCCCTAAACTATTCTCACTGCCCCGCTCTCTCCCGATAGCCCTGTATCAATCCCAAACTATTCCCACTGCCCCGCTCTCTCCCAATAGCCCTGTATCAATCGCAAACTAATCCCACAGCCCCGCTCTCTTCCCATAGCCCTGTATCAATCCCAAACTAATCCCACTGCCCCGCACTCTCCCCATAGCCCTGTATCAATCCCCAAACTAATGCCACTGCCCCGCTCTCCCCCATAGCCTTACATCAATCCTAAACTAATCCCACTGTCCCGCTATCTTCCCATAGTCCTGCATCAAACCCAAACTAATCACACTGCCCCGCTCTCTCCCCATAGCCCTTTATCAATACCAAACTAATCCAACTGCCCCGCTCTCTCCCCATAGCCCTGTATCAATCCCAAACTAATCCCACTGCCCCGCTCGCTCCCCATAGCCCTGTATCATCCCAAACTAATCCCACTGCCCTGCTCTCTCCCCATAGCCCTGTATCAATCCAAAACTAATCCCAAAGCCCCACTCTCCCCCCTTGGCCCTGTATCAATCCCAAACAAATCACACTGCCCTGCTCTCACCACATAGCCCTGTATCAATTACCAAACTAATCCCACTGCCCCGCTCTCTCCCCATAGCCCTGTATCAATCCCAAACTAATCCGACTGCCCCGCTCTCTCCCCATAGCCCTGTATCGATCTCAAACTAATCCCACTGCCCCGAAATCTCCCGATAGCCCTGTATCAATCCCAAACTAATCCCACTGCCCCGCTCTCTCCATAGCCCTGTATCAATCCCCAAACTAATCAAACTGCCCCGCTCTCTCCCCATAGCCCTGTATCAATCCCCAAACTAATCCCACTGCCCCGCTCTCTCCCCATAGCCCTGTATCAATCCCCAAACTAATCCCACTGCCCCGCTCTCTCCCCATAGCCCTGTATCAATCCCAAACTAATGACACTGCCCCGCTCCCTCCCCATAGCCCTTTATCAATCCCAAACTAATCCAACTGCCCCGCTCTCTCCCCATAGCCCTGTATCAATCCCAATCTAATCCCACTGCCCCGCTCTCTCCCCATAGCCCTGTATCAATCCCAAACTAATCCCACTGCCCCGCTCACTCCCCATAGCCCTGTATCAATCCGCAAACTAATCCCACTGCCCCGCTCACTCCCCAAAGCCCTGTATCAATCCCAAACTAATCCCAGTGCCCCGCTCACTCCCGATAGCCCTGTATCAATCCTAAACTAATCCCAAAGCCCCACTCTCTCCCCATAGCCCTGTATCAATCCCAAACTATTCCCAATGACTCGCTCGCTCCCGATAACCCTGTATCAATCCCAAACTAATCAGACAGCCCTGCTCTCACCCCATAGCCCTATATCAATCCCCAAACGAATCCCACTGCCCCGCGCTCTCCCCATAGCCCTGTATCAATCCCCAAACTAATCCCACTGCCCCGCTCTCTTCCGATTGCCCTGTATCAATCCCAAACTAATCCCACTGCCCCGCTCTCTCCATAGCCCTGTATCAATCCCCAAACTAATCAAACTGCCCCGCTCTCTCCCCATAGCCCTGTATCAATCCCCAAACTAATCCCACTGCCCCGCTCTCTCCCTATAGCTCTGTATCAATCCCAAACTAATCCCACTCCCCTGCACTCTCCCCATAGCCCTGCATCAATCCCAAACTAATCCCTCTGCACCACTGTCTGCCCATAGCCCTGCATCATTCCCAAACTAACCCCACTGCCACGTTCTCTCCCCATAGCCCTGGGAGTGTTTGATGGGACAGTGTAGAGGGAGCATTACTATATATATCTAACCCGTGCAGCACCTGCCTTGGGAATGTTTGATGGGACAGTGTAGCGGGAGCTTTACTCTGTATCTAACCCGTGCGGTACCTGCCTTGGGAGTGTTTGATGGGACAGTGTAGAGGGAGCATTACTCGATATCTAACCCGTGCTGTACCTGCCTTGAGAGTGTTTGATGGGACAGTGTAGAGGGAGCTTCACTCTGTATCTAACCCGTGTTGTTCCTGCCCTGGGAGTTTTTGATGGGCTGGTTTAATGAGAGCTTTACTCTATCGATTCTGTAGCAAACCTTGATAGATTGCAAGTCCGGGGATTCAGCGCATACACAGCGCAGACGGAAACACGGAACTTGCGGGGCCTCTACCAAGGCCTAAGTCGTTGGTACAGAGACCATGATTTCAGGGCCATTATTTTTGTTTGATGTAATCCTTCACTCCTGTGTATAAAACAGTGAGTCTCACGGCCTAAAATTTATTCAAATCTCAGTAAGAATACCCAGAACAGACTTTAATTGCCTTTTATTTGCTTCATTTTTCTAAGGTGTACCCAGATATCTGCAGACTGCATGTGAATCCCTCCTCTGCATTTAAATCAAATCACGGTAACACTTTTATTTACCTTACCGAGGTTCAGTATTGAAATATACCAGGAGATCCAGGCATGTTTTGATAAAGCAGATTAACAATGAGTTCAGTGGGGAAATTTAGCAAACAACAGGCCGATTTGAATATGATAAGGCAGGATCTGTCCAAAGTGGACTGGGAACAGCTACTTGACAACCGTCTGTCTCAGTCCCAAATTAATCACACTGCCCCGATCTCTCCCCATAGACCTGCATCAATCCCAAACTTTTCACAATGCCTCGCTCTCTCCCAATAACCCTGTATCAATCCCAAACTAATCCCACTGCCCTGTGCTACCCCATAGCCCTGAAACAATCCCAAACTAATCACACTGCCCCGCTCTCTCCCCATAGACCTGTATCAATCCCAAAACTAATCCTCCTGCCCGATCTCTCCCCGTAGCCCTGTATCAATCCCCAAACTAATCCCACTGCCCCGCTCTCTCCCCATAGCCCTGTATCAAATCCCAAACTAATCCCACTGCCCCGCTCTGTCCCCATAGCCCTGTATCAATCCCAAACTAATCCCACTGCCCCACTCTCTCCCCATAGCCCTGTATCAAACCCAAACAAATCACACTGCCCCGCTCTCACCCCATAGCCCTGTATCAAATCACAAACTAATCCCACTGCCCCGATCTCTCCCGATAGCCCTGTATCAATCCCAAACTAATCCCACTGCCCCGCTCCATAACCCTGCATCAGTCCCCAAACTAATCCCACTGCCCCGCTCTGTCCCCATAGCCCTGTATCAATCCCCAAACTAATCCCACTGCCCCGCTCTCTCCCCATAGTCCTGTATCAATCCCAAACTAATGAAACTGCCCCGCTCTCTCCCCATAGCCCTGTATCAATCCCGAAACTAATCCCACTGCCCCGCTCTCTCCCCATAGCCCTGTATCAATCCGCAAAATAATCCCACTGCCCCGCTCACTCCCCATAGCCCTGTATCAATCCCAAACTAATCCCAGTGCCCCGCTCACTCCCGATAGCCCTGTATCAATCCAAAACTAATCCCACTGCCCCGCTCTCTCCCCATAGCCCTGTATCAATCCCAAACTAATCCCACTGCCCCGCTCTCTCCCCATAGCCCTGTATCAATCCCCAAACTAATCCCACTGCCCTGCTCTCTCCCCATAGCCCTGTATCAATCCCCAAACTAATCCCACTGCCCCGCTCTCTCCCCATACCCTGTATCAATCCCCAAACTAATCCCACTGCCCTGCTGACTCCCCATAGCCCTGTGTTATATCCAAACAAATCCCACTGCCCGCTTTCTCCCCATAGCCCTGGGTTATATCCAAACTAATCCCACTGCCCCGCTTTCTCCCCATAGCCCTGTATCAATCCCCAAACTAATCCCACTGCCTCGCTTTCCCCCCATAGCTCTGTCTTGATCCCAAACTAATCCCACTGCCCTGCTCTCCCCCAATAGCCCTGAATCAATCCCAAACTAATCCCACTGCCCCACTCTCTCCCCATAGCCCTGCATCAATCCAAAACTTTTCCCAATGCCTCTCTCTGTCCCGATAGCCCTGCATCAATTCCAAACTAATCCCTCTGCCCCACTCTCTGCCCATAGCCCTGCATCATTCCCAAACTAACCCCACTGCCACGTTCTCTCCCCATAGCCCTGGGAGTGTTTGATGGGACAGTGTAGAGGGAGCATTACTCTATATCTAACCCGCGCAGCACCTGCCTTGGGAATGTTTCATGGGACAGTGTAGAGGGAGCTTTTTGTCTGCATCTAACCCGTGCGGTACCTGCCTTGGGAGTGTTTGATGGGACAGTGTAGAGGGAGCTTTACTCTATATCTAACCTGTGCTGTACCTGCCTTGGGAGTGTTTGATGGGAGAGCGTAGAGGGAGCTTTACTCTGTATCTACCCCGAGCAGTACCTGCCTTGGGAGTGTTTGATGGGATAGTGTAGAGGGAGCATTTCTCTATATCTAACCCGTGCTGTACCTGCCTTGGGAGTGTTTGATGGGGCAGTGTAGAGGGAGCTTTACTCTGTATCTAACCCGTGCAGTACCTGCCTTGGGAGTGTTTGATGGGACAGTGTAGAGGGAGCTTCACTCTGTATCTAACCCGTGTTGTTCCTGCCCTGGGAGTTTTTGATGGGCTGGTTTAAAGACAGCTTTACTCTATCGATTCTGTAGCAAACCTTGATAGATTGCAAGTCCGGGGATCCAGCGCATACACAGCGCAGACGGAAACACGGAACTTGCGGGGCCTCTACCAAGGCCTAAGTCGTTGGTACGGAGACCATGATTTCAGGGCCATTATCTTTGTTTGATGTAATCCTTCACTCCTGTGTATAAGACAGTGAGTCTCACGGCCTAAAATTCATTCAAATCTCAGTAAGAATACCCAGAACAGACTTTATTTGTCTTTTATTTGCTTCATTTTTCTAAGGTGTACCCAGATATCTGCAGACCAACATTCGTCCGCATGTGAATCCCTCCTCTGCATTTAAATAAAATCACGGTAACACTTTTATTTAATCTACCGAGGTTCAGTATTGAAATATACCAGGAGATCCAGGCACGTTTTGATAAAGCAGATTAACAATGAGTTCAGTGGGGAAATTTAGGAAACAATAGGCCGATTTTAATATGATAAGGCAGGAACTGTCCAAAGTGGACTGGGAACAGTTACTTGACAACTCTCTGTCTCAGTCCCAAACTAATCCCACTGCCCTGCTCTCTCCTGTTAGCCCTTTATCAATGCCCAAGGTAATCCCATTGCCCCGCTCCCTCCCCATAGCCCTGTATCAGTCCCCAGCCTAATCCCACTGCCGCGCTCTCTCCCCATTGCCCTGTATCAATCACCACACCAATCCCACTGCCCTGCTCTCTCCTGTTAGCCCTTTATCAATCCCCAACCTGATCCCACTGCCCCGCTCTATCCCCATAGCCCTGTATCAGTCCCCAACCTAATCCCACTGCCCCGCTCTCTCCCCATAGCCCTGTATCAATCTCCAAACTAATCCCACTGCCCCGCTTTCTCCCCATAGCCCTGTATCAATCACAAACTATTTCCACTGCCCTGCTCTCTCCCCATAGCCCTGTATCAATCCCCAACGTAAGCCCATTGCCCGCTTTCTCCCCATAGCCCTGTGTTATATCCAAACAAATCCCACTGCCCGCTTTCTCCCCATAGCACTGTGTTATATCCAAACTTATCCCACTGCCCCGCTCTCTCCCCATAGCCCTGTATCAGTCACCAACCTAATCCCACTGCCCCGCTCACTCCCCATAGCCCTGTATCAATCCCAAACTAATCCCAGTGCCCCGCTCACTCCCGATAGCCCTGTATCAATCCAAAACTAATCCCAAAGCCCCACTCTCTCCCCATAGTCCTGTATCAATCCCTAAAGTAATCCCAATGCCCCGCTCTCTCCCCATAGCCCTGTTTGAATCCCCAAACTAATCCCACTGCCCCGCTCTCTCCCCATAGCCCTGTATCAATCCCCAAACTAATCCCACTGCCCCGCTCTCTCCCCAAAGTCCTGTACCAACCCCAAACTAATCACACTGCCCCGCTCTCTCCCCATAGCCCTGTATCAATCCCAAACTAATGCCACTGCCCCGCTCTCTCCAGATAGCCCTGTATCAATCCCAAACTTTTCCCAATGCCTCGCTCTCTCCTGATAGCCCTGTATCAATCCCAAGCTAATGCCACTGCCCCGCTCTCTCCCGATAGCCCTGTATCAATCCCAAACTAATCACACTGCCCCGCTCTCTCCCCACAGCACTATATCAATCCCAAACTTTTCCCAATGCCTCGCTCTCTCCCGATAACCCTGTATCAATCCCAAACTAATCCCATTGCCCCGATCTCTCCCGATAGCCCTGTATCAATCCCAAACTAATCCCACTGCCCCGCGCTACCCCATAGCCCTGAAACAATCCCAAACTAATCACACTGCCCCGCTCTCTCCCCATAGCCCTGTATCAATCCCCAAACTAATCCCACTGCAATGCTCTCTCCCCATAGCCCTGTATCAGTCCCAAACTAATCCCACTGCCCCGCTCTCTCCCCATAGCCCTGTATCAATCCCAAACTAATCACACTGCCCCGCTCTCTCCCCATTGCCCTGTATCAATCCCAAACTAATCCCACTGCCCTGCTCACTCCCCATAGCCCTGTATCAATCCCCAAACTAATCCCACTGCCCCGCTCACTCCGCATAGCCCTGTATCAATCCCAAACTAATCCCACTGCCCCGCTCACTCCCGAGAGCCATGTATCAATCCCAAACTTTTCCCAATGCCTCGCTCTCTCCCCATAGCCCTGTATCAATCCCAAACTTTTCCCAATGCCTCGCTCTCTCCCGATAACCCTGTATCAATCCCAAACTAATCCCACTGCCCCGCGCTACCCCATAGCCCTGAAACAATCCCAAACTAATCACACTGCCCCGCTCTCTCCCCAAAGCCCTGTATCAATCCCCAAACTAATCCCACTGCCCCGCTCTCTCCCCATAGCCCTGTATCAATCCCAAACTAATCACACTGCCCCGCTCTCTCCCCATAGCCCTGTATCAATCCCAAACTAATCCCACTGACCCGCTCTCTCCCGATAGCCCTGTATCAATCGCAAAGCAATCCCTATGTCCCACTCTCTCCCCATAGCCCTGTATCAATAGCAAACTAATCACACTGCCCCGATCTCTCCCGATAGCCCTGTATCAATCCCAAACTTTTCCCAATGCCTCGCTCTCTCCCGATAGCCCTGTATCAATCCCAAACTAATGCCACTGCCCCGCTCTCTCCCGATAGCCCTGTATCAATCCCAAACTAATCACACTGCCCCGCTCTCTCCCCATAGCCCTGTATCAATCCCAAACTTTTCCCACTGCCCCGATCTCTCTCGATAGCCCTGTATCAATCCCAAACTAATCCCACTGCCCCGCGCTACCCCATAGCCCTGTATCAATCCCAAACTTTTCCCAATGCCTCGCTCTCTCCCGGTAACCCTGTATCAATCCCAAACTAATCCCACTGCCCCGATCTCTCCCGATAGCCCTGTATCAATCCCAAACTAATCCCACTGCCCTGCGCTACCCCATAGCCCTGTATCAATCCCAAACTTTTCCCAATGCCTCGCGCTCTCCCGATAAACCTGTATCAATCCCAAACTAATCCCACTGCCCCGATCTCTCCCGATAGCCCTGTATCAATCCCAAGCTAATCACACTGCCCCACTGCCTCCCCATAGCCCTGTATCAATCCCAAACTAATCCCACTGCCCCGATCTCACCCCATAGCCCTGAATCAATCCCCAAACTAATCCCACTGCCCCACTCTCTCCCGATAGCCCTGTATCAATCCCAAACTAATCCCACTGGCCCGCGCTACGCCATAGCCCTGTATCAATCCCAAACTTTTCCCAATGCCTCGCTCTCTCCCGATAACCCTGTATCAATCCCAAACTAATCCCACTGCCCCGATCTCTCCCGATAGCTCTGTATCAATCCCAAACTAATCCCACTGCCCCGCGCTACCCCATAGCCCTGTATCAATCCCAAACTTTTCCCAATGCCTCGCTCTCTCCCGATAACCCTGTATCAATCCCAAACTAATCCCACTGTCCCGATCTCTCCCGATAGCCCTGTATCAATCCCAAACTAATCACACTGCTCCACTGCCTCCCCATAGCCCTGTATCAGTCCCCAAACTAATCCCACTGCCCCGCTCTCTCCCCATAGCCCTGTATCAAGCCCAAACTAATCCCACTGCCCCGATCTCACCCCATAGCTCTGTATCAATCCCAAACTAATCCCACTGCCCCGCTCTCTCCCCATAGCCCTGTATCAATCTCAAACAAATCACACTGCCCCGCTCTCACCCTATAGCTCTGTATCAATTCCGAAACGACTCCCACTGCCCCGCTCTCTCCCCATAGCCCTGTATCAATCCCAAACTAATCCCACTGCCCTGCTCACTCCCGATAGCCCTGTATCAATCGCAAACTAATCCCAATGCCCCGCTCTCTCCCCATAGCCCTGTATCAATCTCCAACGTAAGCCCACTGCCCGCTTTCTCCCCATAGCCCTGTGTTATATCCAAACAAATCCCACTGCCCGCTTTCTCCCCATAGCCCTGTGTTATATCCAAACTAATCCCACTGCCCCGCTTTCTCCCCATAGCCCTGTATCAGTCCCCAACCTAATCCCACTGCCCCGCTCTCTCCCCATAGCCCTGTATCAATCCCCAACCTAATCCCACTGCCCCGCTCTCTCCCCATAGCCCTGTATCAGTCCCCAACCTAATCCCACTGCCGCGCTCTCTCCCCATAGCCCTGTATCAATCTCCAAACTAATCCCACTGCCCCGCTTTCTCCCCATAGCCCTGTATCAATCACAAACTATTTCCACGGCCCTGCTCTCTCCCCATAGCCCTGTATCAATCCCCAACATAAGCCCACTGCCCGCTTTCTCCCCATAGCCCTGTGTTATATCCAAACAAATCCCACTGCCCACTTTCTCCCCATAGCCCTGTGTTATATCCAAACTCATCCCACTGCCCCGCTTTCTCTCCAAAGCCCTGTATCAATCCCCAAACTAATCCCACTGCCCCGCTCTCTCCCCATAGTCCTGTACCAACCCCAAACTAATCACACTGCCCCGCTCTCTCCCCATAGCCCTGTATCAATCCCAAACTTTTCCCAATGCCTCGCTCTCTCCCGATAACCCTGTATCAATCCCAAACTAATCCCACTGCCCCGATATCTCCCGATAGACCTGTATCAATCACAAACTAATCCCACTGGCCCGCGCTACGCCATAGCCCTGCATCAATCCCAAACTTTTCCCAATGCCTCGCTCTCTCCCGATAACCCTCTATCAATCCCAAACTAATCCCACTGCCCCGATCTCTCCCGATAGCCCTGTATTAATCCCAAACTAATCCCACTGCCCCGCGCTACCCCATAGCCCTGTATCAATCCCAAACTTTTCCCAATGCCTCGCTCTCTCCCGATAACCCTGTATCAATCCCAAACTAATCCCACTACCCCGATCTCTCCCGATAGCCCTGTATCAATCCCAAACTAATCACACTGCCCCACTGCCTCCCCATAGCCCTGTATCAACCCCAAACTAGTCCCACTGCCCCGATCTCACCCCATAGCCCTGAATCAATCCCCAAACTAATCCCACTGCCCCACTCTCTCCCCATAGCTCTGTATCAATCCCAAACTAATCCCACTGCCCCGCTCTCTCCCCATAGCCCTGTATCAATCCCAAACAAATCACACTGCCCCGCTCTCACCCTATAGCTCTGTATCAATTCCCAAACGACTCCCACTGCCCCGCTCTCTCCCCATAGCCCTGTATCAATCCCAAACTAATCCCACTGCCCCGCTCACTCCCGATAGCCCTGTATCAATCCCAAACTAATCGCACTGTCCCGCTCTCTCCCGATAGCCCTGTATCAATCCCAAACTAATCCCAAAGACCCGCTTTCTCCCGATAGCCCTGGATCAATCGCAAACTAATCCCAATGCTCCGCTCTCTCCCCATAGCCCTGTATCAATCCCCAACGTCAGCCCACTGCCCGCTTTCTCCCCATAGCCCTGTGTTATATCCAAACAAATCCCACTGCCCGCTTTCTCCCCATAGCCCTGTGTTATATCCAAACTAACCCCACTGCCCCGCTTTCTCCCCATAGCCCTGTATCAGTCCCCAACCTAATCCCACTGCCCCGCTCTCTCCCCATAGCCCTGTATCAATCACCAAACTAATCCCACTGCCCCGCTTTCTCCCAATAGCCCTGTATCAATCACAAACTATTTCCACTGCCCTGCTCTCTCCCCATAGCCCTGTATCAATCCCCAACGTAAGCCCACTGCCCGCTTTCTCCCCATAGCCCTGTGTTATATCCAAACAAATCCCACTGCCTGCTTTCTCCCCATAGCCCTGTGTTATATCCAAACTAATCCCACTGCCCCGCTTTCTCCCCATAGCCCTGTATCAATCCCAAACAAATTCCACTGCCCCACTTTCTCCCCATAGCCCTGTATCAGTCCCCAACCTAATCCCACTGCCGCGCTCTCTCCCCATAGCCCTGTATCAATCTCCAAACTAATCCCACTGCCCCGCTTTCTCCCCATAGCCCTGTATCAATCACAAACTATTTCCACTGCCCTGCTCTCTCCCCATAGCCCTGGATCAATCCCCAACATAAGCCCACTGCCCGCTTTCTCCCCATAGCCCTGTGTTATATCCAAACAAATCCCACTGCCCACTTTCTCCCCACAGCCCTGTGTTATATCCAAACATATCCCACTGCCCCGCTTTCTCCGCAAAGCCCTGTATCAATCCCCAAACTAATCCCACTGCCCCGCTCTCTCCCCATAGTCCTGTACCAACCCCAAACTAATCACACTGCCCCGCTCTCTCCCCATAGCCCTGTATCAATCCCAAACTTTTCCCAATGCCTCGCTCTCTCCCGATAACATTGTATCAATCCCAAACTAATCCCACTGCCCCGATATCTCCCGATAGACCTGTATCAATCCCAAACTAATCCCACTGCCCTGCGCTACCCCATAACCCTGTATCAATCCCAAACTAATCCCACTGCCCCGATCTCTCCCGATAGCCCTGTATCAATTCCAAACTAATCACGCTACCCCACTGCCTCCCCATAGCCCTGTATCAATCCCAAACTAATCCCACTGCCCTGATCTCACCCCATAGCCCTGAATCAATCCCCAAACTAATCCCACTGCCCCACTCTCTCCCGATAGCCCTGTATCAATCCCAAACTAATCCCACTGCCCAGCGCTACCCCATAGCCCTGTATCAATCCCAAACTTTTCCCAATGCCTCGCTCTCTCCCGATAACCCTGTATCAATCCCAAACTAATCCCACTGCCCCGATCTCTCCCCATAGCCCTGTATCAGTCCCCAACCTAATCCCACTGCCCCGCTCTCTCCCCATAGCCCTGTATCAGTCCCCAACCTAATCCCACTGCCGTGCTCTCTCCCCATAGCCCTGTATCAACCTCCAAACTATTCCCACTGCCCCGCTTTCTCCCCATAGCCCTGTATCAATCACAAACTATTTCCACTGCCCTGCTCTCCCCCCATAGCCCTGTATCAATCCCCAACATAAGCCCACTGCCCGCTTTCTCCCCATAGCCCTGTGTTATATCCAAACAAATCCCACTGCCCGCTATCTCCCCATAGCCCTGTGTTATATCCAAACTCATCCCACTGCCCCGCTTTCTCCCCATAGCCCTGTATCAATCCCCAAATTAATCCCACTGCCCCGCTTTCTCCCCATAGCCCTGTATCAATCCCAAACAAATCCCACTGCCCCGCTCTCTCCCCATAGCCCTGTATCAATCCCCAACGTAAGTCCACTGCCCTGCTTTCTATCCATAGCCCTGTGTTATATCAAACAAATCTCACTGCCCCGCTCTCTCCCCATAGCCCTGTATCAATCCCCAACGTAAGCCCACTGCCCCGCTTTCACCCCATAGCCCTGTGTTATATCCAAACTAATCCCACTGCACCGCTCTCTCCCCATAGCGCTGTATCAATCCCAAACTAATCCCACTGCCCCGCTCTCTCCTCTAGCACTGTATCAATCACAAACTAATCCCACTGCCACGCTCACTCCCCTTAGCCCCGGATCAATCCCACGCTTATCCCGCTCCTGATCACTATCCAGTGACCTCTGTGTTAGAGAGAGGGGAAATCAGCCTGGGTTCCTGCTCCTGATCACTGTCCAGTGACCCATGGGTTAGAGAGAGGGGAAATCAGCCTGGGTTCCTGCTCCTGATCACTGTCCAGTTACCCCTGGGTTAGAGAGAGGGGAAATCAGCCAGGGTTCCTGCTTCTGATCACTGTCCAGTGAACCCTGAGTTAGAGAGAGGGGAAATCAGCCAGGGTTCCTGCTCCTGATCTCTGTCCAGTGAAACCTGGGTTAGAGATAGAGGGGAAATCAGCCAGGGTTCGTGCTCCTGATCACTGCCCAGTGATCCCTGGGTTAGAGAGAGGGGAAATCAGCCAGGATTCCTGCTCCTGATCACTGTCCAGGGAGCCCTGAGTTAGAGAGAGGGGACACCAGCCAGGGTTCCTGCTCCTGATCACTGTCCAGTGACCACTGGGTTAGAGAGAGAGGGGAAATCAGCCAGGGTTCCTGCTCCTGATCACTGTCCAGTGACCGCTGAGTTAGAGAGAGGGGGAAATCAGCCAGGGTTCGTGCTCCTGATCTCTGTCCAGTGACCCCTGAGTTAGAGAGAGGGAAATCAGAAAGGGTTCCTGCTCCTGATCACTGTCCAGTGACCCCTGGGTTAGAGAGATGGGAAATCAGCCAGGGTTTGTGCTCCTGATATCTGTCCAGTGACCCCTGAGTTAGAGAGAGGGGAAATCAGCCTGGGTTCCTGCTCCTGATCACTGTCCAGTGACCCCTGGGTTAGAGAGTGAGGGGAAATCAGCCAGGGTTCGTGCTCCTGATCACTGCCCAGTGATCCCTGGGTTAGAGAGAGGGGAAATCAGCCAGGATTCCTGCTCCTGATCACTGTCCAGTGAGCCCTGAGTTAGAGAGAAGGGACACCAGTCAGGGTTCCTGCTCCTGATCACTGTCCAGTGACCACTGGGTTAGAGAGAGAGGGGAAATCAGCCAGGGTTCCTGCTCCTGATTATTGTCCAGTGACCCCTGGGTTAGAGAGAGGCGAAATCAGCCAGGGTTTGTGCTCCTCTTCACTGTCCAGTGACCCCTGGGTTAGAGAGAGAGAGGTGAAATCAGCCAAGGTTCCTGCTCCTGATCACAGTCCAGTGACACCTGGGTTAGAGAGAGAGGGGAAATCAGCCAGGGTTTATACTCCTGATCACTGTCCAGTGACCCCTGGGTTAGAGAGAGGGGAAATCAGCCATGGTACCTGCTCCTGATCACTGCCCAATGACCCCTGGGTTAGAGAGAGGGGGAATCAGCCAGGGTTCCTGCTCCTGATCACTGTCCAGTGATCCCTGGGTTAGAGAGAGAGGTGAAATCAGCCAGGGTTCCTGCTCCTGATCACAGTCCAGTGACCCCTGGGTTACAGAGAGCGGCGAAATCAGCCAGGGTTCCTGCTCCTGATCACTGTCCAGTGATCCCTGGGTTAGAGAGAGGGGAAATCAGCCCGGGTTCCAGCTCCTGATCACTATCCAGTGACCTAGAGAGAGGGGGAACCATCCAGGGTTCATGCTCCTGATCATTGTCCAGTGACCCCTGGGTTAGAGAGAGGGGAAATCAGCTAGGGTTCCTGCTCCTGATCACTGCCCAGTGACCCCTGGGTTAGAGAAAGGGGAAAATCAGCCAGGGTTCCTGCTCCTGATCATTGTCCAGTGACCCCTGGGTTAGAGAGAGAGGGAAATCAGCCAGGGTTATTTAAATCATGTTGCGAGAAAGGGAAATAGTTTGTGCCCCCGTTTGTACCTCAGACTCTTAGAGACGGAGGGAACGGCAACAGAAAAAGAGGAAACAACATCTCCAAAAACTGATCCCAACTCATCGCCAAGGCTGGGGATAGATAACCTCGCCGCCTTCTTAGGAAGTTTAACCACTTTATTCACTTTCTGATTGGAGCACCGTTTGGAATTAGACTTTATTTTGTCGGATGTTTAACGACAGCATTGAAGGGGGAAGGAGAAACTTGGAGCAACTTCTTCTGTCGAAGCTGCAGTGAGACTTGAAAGAATTTAAAGATTTTTAATGAACTTTTCACCAAAAATGAGTGTAAAAAACATTATTTCCCCCTAAGTTTCGAACATGATTTTGGAAGAGACTGAAGCAAAAGCCAATTTCCCCCTCACCTAAACAAGTTTCAACCAGGTCTTGAAGTCCAAACGCTTTTAAAGAGCTCTGAAATGGTTAAAATGTTTTCAAATTGAAATATCTCAAGATTTGATTTTGAGTGATTGACTGAAGTGAGTAGCTTTACACAAACATGCAACCATGGCGTTGAGGAGGGGGAAGGTAGGGGAGGATTTGTAGGAGTTACATATTACTTTTTAATTACTTTTTAAAAATATACCATTAAGACATTTAGGAAGAGAACCAAGAAAGGGGAAGAACACAAACCATTTTATAATGTCTGTCGTTCGATAGTCCTAACAAGTTGCAGGAATAACGTAAATATAGATTTCCTCTTAAACATTTAGTGGAGTGTTAATTGAAGCAAGAGTTATGTAATGATGTATAAAAATTGCAGGAAGCTACTTTAGAAGAAACCACTCTTTGTTTATTGAGAGAGACACAGAAAATACTTTGATTAAAGTGATAACGTACAATTCGATTTGGATTGAATGTTTGAAATAGGAGATTAAAATTTGTGAGTATAATGAAGTTTGTTTCCTGCTTTTAATTGCGAAGTACCTAAAATAATCCAACACTCCTTGTGACAAGAGCAGGGATTAATATTGTGGAGAATGTTTGAGAGAAAAACATTAGAAGCGAAATTGGTAAATTATAAATCTTTACGTCAACATATCAGTAAACATTTGCAAGTCAGTCTGACTGGTTTTGCTGTCCAGGAAGCAAAACAAGTGTTTATTTCTGTTAAGTCATAGCTTTGCCTGCTTTTTGTTTATAATTCAGTGACACAAATTGTGTGTATATTTGTAAATTGTAAAATAACAGCAATAAATCACATTTCTGTGACATTCTTTCTGTCTTAAACGATTCAATTTGTGGCTCGGAATCTAGAAGCTTCTTTACCTGAAAAGTTTGAATGGTTAAAGTTGATCTCAGCTATCAAAAGCTGTTTGCGACATTCCTGCATTGTGGAACAGTATGATGTCTTTGCAGAGACAGGAATTCGCATTGTTGAATGGAGGTTTTTCTGATCTGTTGCATCCTGTGTAGATCAGAAACAGGTAAAGATGTTCATAGTAAACAGCCCAAGACAATGAAATGCTAAAACAATGTCTGGCCAATGTCAGAGACTTCAAGCACAGGACATGTGGAATATACAAAACCCCATAGCCCTGTATCAATCCCAAACTAATCACACTGCCCCAATCTCTCCCGATAGCCCTGTATCAATCCCAAACTATTCCCAATGCCTCGCTCTCTCCCGATAGCCCTGTATCAATCTGAAACTAATCCCACTGCCCCGATCACTCCCGGTAGCCCTGTATCAATCCCAATCTAATGACACTGCCTCGCTCTCTCCCGATAGCCCTGTATCAATCACCAAAACAATCTCACTGCCCCGCTCTCTCCCCATATTCCTGCATCAATCCCAAACTAATCCCACTGCCCCCGTCTCTCCCCAAAGCCCTGTATCAATCCCTAACTAATCACACTGCCCCGCTCTCTCCCCAGAGCCCTGCATCAATCGCAAACTAATACCACTGCGCCTCTCTTTCCCCATAGCCCTGTATCAATCCCCAAACTAATCCCACTGCCCCGCTCTCTCCCCATATCCCTGTATCAATCCCAAACTAATCACACTGCCTCGATCTCTCCCAATAACCCTGTATCAATCCCAAACTATTCCCAATGCCTCGCTCTCCCGATAGCCCTGTTTCAATCTCAAACTAATCCCACTGCCCCGATCTCTCCTGATAGCCCTGCATCAATCATCAAACTAATCCCACTGACCCGCACTCTCCCCGTAGCCCTGTATCCATCCCTAAACTATTCTCACTGCTCCGCTCTCTCCCCATAGCCCTGTATCAATCGCAAACTAATCCCACAGCCCCGCACTCTCCCCATAGCCCTGTATAAAACCCAAACTAATCCCAGTGCCCCGCACTCTCCCCATAGCCCTGTATCAATCCCCAAACTAATCCCAGTGCCCCGCTCTCTCCCCATAGCCCTGTTTCAAACCCCAAACTCATGCCACTGTCCCGCTCTCTACCCATAGCCATGTATCAATCCCCAAATTAATCCCACTGCCCCCCTCTCCCCCCATAGCCCTACATCAATCCTAAACTAATCCCACTGCCCCGCTCTCTTCCCATAGTCCTGCATCAATCCTAAACTAATCCCACTGCCCCTCTCACTTCCCATAGTCCTGCATCAATCCCAAACTAATCACACTGCCCCGCTCTCTCCCCATAGCCCTGTATCAATCCCCAAACTAATCCCACTGCCCCGCTCTCTCCCCATAGCCCTTTATCAATCCCAAACTAATCCAACTGCCCCGCTCTCTCCCCATAGCCCTGTATCAATCCCAAACTAATCCCACTGCCCCGCTCACTCCCCATAGCTCTGTATCAATCCGCAAACTAATCCCACTGCCCCGCTGACCCCCATAGCCCTTTATCAATCCCAAACTAATCCCAGTGCCCCGCTCACTCCCGATAGCCCTGTATCAATCCCAAACTAATCCCAAAGCCCCACTCTCTCCCCATAGCCCTGTATCAATCCCAAAATAATCACAATGCCCCGATCTCTCCCGATAGTTCTGTATCAATCCCAAACTATTCCCAATGCTTTGCTCGCTCCCGATAACCCTGTATCAATCCCAAACTAATTACACTGCCCTGCTCTCACCCCATAGCCCTGTATCAATCCCCAAACTAATCCCACTTCCCTGCGCTCTCCCCATAGCCCTGTATCAATCCCCAAACTAATCCCACTGCCCCGCTCTCTCCCGATTGCCCTGTATCAATCCCAAACTAATCACATTGCCCCGCTCTCTCCCCATAGCCCTGTATCAATCCCCAAACTAATCCCACTGCCCCACTCCCTCCCCATAGCCCTGTATCAATCCCAAACTAATCCCACTTCCCCGCACTCTCCCCATAGCCCTGTATCAATCCCAAACAAATCACACTGCCCCGCTCTCAACCCACAGCCCTGTATCAAATCCCAAACTAATCCCACTGCCCCGCTCTCTCCCCATAGCCCTGTATCAATCCCAAACAAATCACACTGCCCTGCTCTCACCCCATAGCCCTGTATCAATTCCCAAACTAATCCCACTGCCCCGCTCTCTCCCCATAGCACTGTATCAATTCCAAACTATTCACAATGCCTCGCACTCCCGATAGCAATGTTTCAATCTCAAACTAATCCCACTGCCCCGATCTCTCCTGATAGCCCTGTATCAATCATCAAACTAATCCCACTGACCCGCATTCTCCCCGTAGCCCTGTATCCATCCCTAAACTATTCTCACTGCTCCGCTCTCTCCCCATAGCCCTGTATCAATCGCAAACTAATCACACTGCCCCGCACTCTCCCCATAGCCCTGTATCAATCCCCAAACTAATCCCACTGCCCCGCTCTCTCCCAATAGCCCTGTTTCAATCCCCAAACTAATCGCACTGCCCCGCTCTCTCCCCATAGCCCTACATCAATCCTAAACTAATCCCACTGCCCCGCTCTCTTCACATAGTACTGCATCAATCCCAAGCTAATCACACTGCCCCGCTCTCTCCCCATAGCCCTGTATCAATCCCCAAAACTAATCCCACTGCCCCGCTCTCTCCCCATAGCCCTTTATCAATCCCAAACTAATCCAACTGCCCCGCTTTCTCCCCATAGCCCTGTATCAATCACAAACTAATCCCACTGCCCCGCTCACTCCCCATAGTCCTGCATCAATCCCAAACTAATCCCACTGCCCCGTCTCTCCCCAAAGCCCTGTATCAATCCCAAACTAATCACACTGCCCCGATCTCTCCCGATAGCCCTGTATCAGTCCCAAACTATTCCCAATGCCTCGCTTTCTCCCGATAGCCCTGTATCAATCTGAAACTAATCCCACTTCCCCCATCTCTCCCGATAGCCCTGTATCAATCCCAATCTAATGACACTGCCTCGCTCTCTCCCGATAGCCGGGTATCAATCACCAAAACAATCCCACTGCCCCACTCTCTCCCCATAGTCCTGCATCAATCCCAAACTAATCCCACTGCCCCCGTCTCTCCCCAAAGCCCTGTATCAATCCCTAACTAATCACACTGCCCCGCTCTCTCCCCAGAGCCCTGCATCAATCGCAAACTAATACCACTGCGCCTCTCTTTCCCCATAGCCCTGTATCAATCCCCAAACTAATCCCACTGCCCCGCTCTCTCCCCATATCCCTGTATCAATCCCAAACTAATCACACTGCCCCGATCACTCCCAATAGCCCTGTATCAATCCCAAACTATTCCCAATGCCTCGCTCTCCCGATAGCCCTGTTTCAATCTCAAACTAATCCCACTGCCCCGATCTCTCTTGAGAGCCCTGTATCAATCATCAAACTAATCCCACTGACCCGCACTCTCCCCGCAGCCCTGTATCCATCCCTAAACTATTTTCACTGCTCCGCTCTCTCCCCATAGCCCTGTATCAATCCCAAACGATTCCCACTGCCCCGCTCTCTCCCAATAGCCCTGTCTCAATCGCAAACTAATCCCAGTGCCCCGCTCTCTCCCCATAGCCCTGTTTCAATCCCCAAACTAATCCCACTGTCCCGCTCTCTCCCCATAGCCCTGTATCAATCCCCAAACTAATCCCACTGCCCCCCTCTCCCCCCATAGCCCTACATCAATCCTAAACTAATCCCACTGCCCCGCTCTCTTCCCACAGTCCTGCATCAATCCCAAACTAACCACACTGCTCCGCTCTCTCCCCATAGCTCTGTATCAATCCCCAAAACTAATCCAACTGCCCCGCTCTCTCCCCATAGCCCTGTATCAATCCCAAACTAATCCCACTGCCCCGCTCACTCCCCATAGCTCTGTATCAATCCGCAAGCTAATCCCACTGCCCCACTCACTCCCCATAGCCCTGTATCAATCCCAAACTAATCCCAGTGCCCCGCTCACTCCCGATAGCCCTGTATCAATCCCAAACTAATCCCAAAGCCCCACACTCTCCCCATAGCCCTGTATCAATCCCAAACTAATCACAATGCCCCGATCTCTCCCGATAGTTCTGTATCAATCCCAAACTATTCCCAATGCTTTGCTCGCTCCCGATAACCCTGTATCAATCCCAAACTAATCAGACTGCCCTGCTCTCACCCCATAGCCCTGTATCAATCCCCAAACTAATCCCACTGCCCCGCTCTCTCCCGATTGCCCTGTATCAATCCCAAACTAATCACATTGCCCCGCTCTCTCCCCATAGCCCTGTATCAATCCCAAACAAATCACACTGCCCCGCTCTCACCCCACAGCCCTGTATCAAATCCCAAACTAATCCCACTGCCCCGCTCTCTCCCCATAGCCCTGTATCAATCCCAAACTAATCCCACTGCCCCGCTCTCTCCCCATAGCCCTGTATCAATCCCAAACAAATCACACTGCCCCGCTCTCAACCCATAGCCCTGCATCAATTCCCAAACTAATCCCACTGCCCCGCTCTCTCCCCATAGCACTGTATCAATTCCAAACTATTCCCAATGCCTCGCTCTCCCGATAGCAATGTTTCAATCTCAAACTAATCCCACTGCCCCGATCTCTCCTGATAGCCCTGTATCAATCATCAAACTATTCTCACTGCTCCGCTCTCTCCCCATAGCCCTGTATCAAGCCCAAACTATTCCCACTGCCCCGCTCTCGCCCAATAGCCCTGTATCAATCGCAAACTAATCCCACAGCCCCGCTCTCTCCCCATAGCCCTGTATCAATCCCAAACTAATCCCACTGCCCCGCACTCTGCCCATAGCCCTGTATCAATCCCCAAACTAATCCCACTGCCCCGCTCTCACCCAATAGCCCTGTATCAATCCCCAAACTAATCCCACTGCCCCGCTCTCCCCCCATAACCCTACATCAATCCTAAACTAATCCCACTGCCCCGCTCTCTTCCCATAGTCCTGTATCAATCCCAAACTAATCACACTGCCCCGCTCTCTCCCCATAGCCCTGTATCAATCCCCAAAACTAATCCCACTGCCCCGCTCTCTCCCCATAGCCCTTTATCAATCCCAAACTAATCCAACTGCCCCGCTTTCTCCCCATAGCCCTGTATCAATCACAAACTAATCCCACTGCCCCGCTCTCTCCCCATAGCCCTGTATCAATCCCAAACTAATCCCACTGCCCCGCTCACTCCCCGTAGCCCTGTATCAATCTGCAAACTAATCCCACTGACCCGCTCACTCCCCATAGCCCTGTATCAATCCCAAACTAATCCCAGTGCCCCGCTCACTCCCGATAGCCCTGTATCAATCCCAAACTAATCCCAAAGCCCCACTCTCTCCCCATAGCCCTGTATCAATCCCAAACTAATCACACTGCCCCGATCTCTCCCGATAGCCCTGTATCAATCCCAAACTATTCCCAATGCTTCGCTCGCTCCCGACAATCCTGTATCAATCCCAAACTAATCAGACTGCCCTGCTCTCACCCCATAGCCCTGTATCAATCCCCAAACTAATCCCACTGCCCCGCGCTCTCCCCATAGCCCTGTATCAATCCGCAAACAAATCCCTCTGCCCCGCTCTCTCCCGATTGCCCTGTATCAATCCCAAACTAATCACACTGCCCCGCTCTCTCCCCATAGCCCTGTATCAATCCCCAAACTAATCCCACTGCCCCGCTCTCTCCCCATAGCTCTGTATCAATCCCAAACTAATCCCACTGCCCCACACTCTCCCCATAGCCCTGTATCAATCCCAAACAAATCATAATGCCCCGCTCTCACCCCATAGCCCTGTATCAAATCCCAAACTAATCCCACTGCCCCGCTCTCTCCCCATAGCCCTGTATCAATCCCAAACTAATCCCACCGCCCCGCTCTCTCCCCATAGCCCTGTCTCCATCCCAAACAAATCACACTGCCCCGCTCTCACCCCATTGCCCTGTATCAATTCCCAAACTAATCCCACTGCCACGCTCTCTCCCCATAGCCCTGTATCAATTCCAAACTAATCCCACTGCCCCGCTCTCTCCCCATAGACCTGTATCAATCTCAAACTAATCCCACTGCCCCGATCTCTCCTGATAGCCCTGTATCAATCATCAAACTAATCCCACTGACCCGCACTCTCCCCGTAGCCCTGTATCCATACCTAAACTATTCTCACTGCTCCGCTCTCTCCCCAAAGCCCTGTATCAATCCCAAACTATTCCCAATGCCTCGCTCTCCCGATAGCCCTGTTTCAATCTCAAACTAATCCCACTGCCCCGATCTCTCTTGATAGCACTGTATCAATCATCAAACTAATCCCACTGACCCGCACTCTCGCCGCAGCCCTGTATCCATCCCTAAACTATTTTCACTGCTCCGCTCTCTCCCCATAGCCCTGTATCAATCACAAACGATTCCCACTGCCCCGCTCTCTCCCAATAGCCCTGTCTCAATCGCAAACTAATCCCAGTGCCCCGCTCTCTCCCCATAGCCCTGTTTCAATCCCCAAACTAATCCCACTGTCCCGCTCTCTCCCCATAGCCCTGTATCAATCCCCAAACTAATCCCACTGTCCCCCTCTCCCCCCATAGCCCTACATCAATCCTAAACTAATCCCACTGCCCCGCTCTCTTCCCACAGTCCTGCATCAATCCCAAACTAATCACACTGCCCCGCTCTCTCCCCATAGCCCTGTATCAATCCCCAAAACTAATCCAACTGCCCCGCTCTCTCCCCATAGCCCTGTATCAATCCCAAACTAATCCCACTGCCCCACTCACTCCCCATAGCTCTGTATCAATCCGCAAACTAATCCCACTGCCCCACTCACTCCCCATAGCCCTGTATCAATCCCAAACTAATCCCAGTGCCCCGCTCACTCCCGATAGCCCTGTATCAATCCCAAACTAATCCCAAAGCCCCACACTCTCCCCATAGCCCTGTATCAATCCCAAACTAATCACAATGCCCCGATCTCTCCCGATAGTTCTGTATCAATCCCAAACTATTCCCAATGCTTTGCTCGCTCCCGATAACCCTGTATCAATCCCAAACTAATCAGACTGCCCTGCTCTCACCCCATAGACCTGTATCAATCCCCAAACTAATCCCACTTCCCTGCGCTCTCCCCATAGCCCTGTGTCAATCCCCAAACTAATCCCACTGCCCCGCTCTCTCCCGATTGCCCTGTATCAATCCCAAACTAATCACATTGCCCCGCTCTCTCCCCATAGCCCTGTATCAATCCCAAACAAATCACACTGCCCCGCTCTCACCCAACAGCCCTGTATCAAATCCCAAACTAATCCCACTGCCCCGCTCTCTCCCCATAGCCCTGTATCAATCCCAAACTAATCCCACTGCCCCGCTCTCTCCCCATAGCCCTGTATCAATCCCAAACAAATCACACTGCCCCGCTCTCAACCCATAGCCCTGTATCAATTCCCAAACTAATCCCACTGCCCCGCTCTCTCCCCATAGCACTGTATCAATTCCAAACTATTCCCAATGCCTCGCTCTCCCGATAGCAATGTTTCAATCTCAAACTAATCCCACTGCCCCGATCTCTCCTGATAGCCCTGTATCAATCATCAAACTAATCCCACTGTCCCGCACTCTCCCCGTAGCCCTGTATCCATCCCTAAACTATTCTCACTGCTCCGCTCTCTCCCCATAGCCCTGTATCAAACCCAAACTATTCCCACTGCCCCGCTCTCGCCCAATAGCCCTGTATCAATCGCAAACTAATCCCACAGCCCCGCTCTCTCCCCATAGCCCTGTATCAATCTCAAACTAATCCCACTGCCCCGCACTCTGCCCATAGCCCTGTATCAATCCCCAAACTAATCCCACTGCCCCGCTCTCTCCCAATAGCCCTGTTTCAATCCCCAAACTAATCACACTGCCCCGCTCTCTCCCCATAGCCCTGTATCAATCCCCAAACTAATCCCACTGCCCCGCTCTCCCCCCATAGCCCTACATCAATCCTAAACTAATCCCACTGCCCCGCTCTCTTCCCATAGGCCTGCATCAATCCCAAACTAATCACACTGCCGCGCTCTCTCCCCATAGCCCTGTATCAATCCCCAAAACTAATCCCACTGCCCCGCTCTCTCCCCATAGCCCTTTATCAATCCCAAACTAATCCAAATGCCCCGCTTTCTCCCCATAGCCCTGTATCAATCACAAACTAATCCCACTGCCCCGCGCTCTCCCCATAGCCCTGTATCAATCCCAAACTAATCCCACTGCCCCGCTCACTCCCCGTAGCCCTGTATCAATCTGCAAACTAATCCCACTGACCCGCTCACTCCCCATAGCCCTGTATCAATCCCAAACTAATCCCAGTGCCCCGCTCACTCCCGATAGCCCTGTATCAATCCCAAACTAATCCCAAAGCCCCACTCTCTCCCCATAGCCCTGTATCAATCCCAAACTAATCACACTGCCCCGATCTCTCCCGATAGCCCTGTATCAATCCCAAACTATTCCCAATGCTTCGCTCGCTCCCGACAACCCTGTATCAATCCCAAACTAATCAGACTGCCCTGCTCTCACCCCATAGCCCTGTATCAATCCCCAAACTAATCCCACTGCCCCACGCTCTCCCCATAGCCCTGTATCAATCCGCAAACTAATCCCACTGCCCCGCTCTCTCCCGATTGCCCTGTATCAATCCCAAACTAATCACACTGCCCCGCTCTCTCCCCATAGCCCTGTATCAATCCCCAAACTAATCCCACTGCCCCGCTTTCTCCCCATAGCTCTGTATCAATCCCAAACTAATCCCACTGCCCCGCACTCTCCCCATAGCCCTGTACCAATCCCAAATTAATCACACTGCCCCGCTCTCTCCCCATAGCCCTGTATCAATCCCCAAACTAATCCCACTGCCACGCTCTCTCCCCATAGCCCTGTATCAATTCCAAACTAATCCCACTGCCCCGCTCTCTCCCCATAGCCCTGTATCAATCTCAAACTAATCCCAGTGCCCCAATCTCTCCTGATAGCCCTGTATCAATCATCAAACTAATCCCACTGACCCGCACTCTCCCCGTAGCCCTGTATCCATACCTAAACTATTCTCACTGCTCCGCTCTCTCCCCAAAGCCCTGTATCAATCCCAAACTATTCCCACTGCCCCGCTCTCTTGCAATAGCCCTGTATCAATCGCAAACTAATCCCACAGCCCCGCACTCTCCCCATAGCCCTGTATCAATCCCCAAACTAATCCCACTGCCCCGCTCTCACCCCATAGCCCTGTTTCAATCCCCAAACTAATCACACTGCCCCGCTCTCCCCCCATAGCCCGACATCAATCCTAAACTAATCCCACTGCCCCGCTCTCTTCCCATAGTCCTGCATCAATCCCAAACTAATCAAACTGCCCCGCTCTCTCCCCATAGCCCTGTATCAATCCCCAAAACTAATCCCACTGCCCCGCTCTCTCCCCATAGCCCATTATCAATCCCAAACGAATCCAACTGCCCCGCTCTCTCCCCATAGCCCTGTATCAATCCCAAACTAATCCCACTGCCCCGCTCTCTCCCCATAGCCCTGTATCAATCCCAAACTAATCCCACTGCCCCGCTCACTCCCCATAGCTCTGTATCAACCTGCAAACTAATCCCAGTGCCCCGCTCACTCCCGATAGCCCTGTATCAATCCCAAACTAATCCCAAAGGCCCACTCTCTCCCCATAGCCCTGTATCAATCCCAAACTATTCCTAATGCTTTGCTCGCTCCCGATAACCCTGTATCAATCCCAAACTAATCCCACTGCCCTGCGCTCTCCCCATAGCCCCGTATCAATCCCCAAACTAATCCCACTGCCCCGCTCTCTCCCGATTGCCCTGTATGAATCCCAAACTAATCACACTGCCCCGCTCTCTCCCCATAGCCCTGTATCAATCCCCAAACTAATCCCACTGCCCCACTCTCTCCCCATAGCTCTGTATCAATCCCAAACAAATCACATTGCCCCGCTCTCACCCCACAGCTCTGTATCAAATCCCAAACTAATCCCACTGCCCCGCTCTCTCCCCATAGCTCTGTATTAATCCCAAACTAATCCCACTGCCCCGCACTCTCCCCATAGCTCTGTATCAGTCCCAAACTAATCCCACTGCCCCGCACTCTCCCCATAGCCCTGTATCAATCCCAAACTAATCCCACTGCCCCGCTCTCTCCCCATAGCCCTGTATCAATCCCAAACTAATCCCACTGCCCCGCACTCTCCCCATAGCCCTGTATCAATCCCAAACAAATCACACTGCCGCGCTCTCACCCCACAGCCCTGTATCAAATCCCAAACTAATCCCACTGCCCCGCTCTCTCCCCATAGCCCTGTGTCAATCCACAAACTAATCCCACTGCCCTGCTCATTCCCCATAGCCCTGTATCAATCCCAAACTAATCCCAGTGCCCCAGTCACTCCCGATAGCCCTCTATCAATCCAAAACTAATCCCAAAGCCCCACTCTCTCCCCAGAGTCATGTATCAATCCCCAAACTAATCCCACTGCCCAGCTCTCTCCCCATAGCCCTGTATCAATCCCAAACTAATCCCACTGCCCCGCTCTCTCCCCATAGCCCTGTATCAATCCCAAACTAATCCCACTGCCCTGCTCTCACCCCATAGACCTGTATCAATCCCCAAACTAATCCCACTGCCCCGCTCTCTCCCCATAGCCCTGTATCAATCCCCAAACTAATCCCACTGCCCCGCTCTCTCCCCATAGCCCTGTATCAATCCCCAGACTAATCCCACTGCCCTGCTCTCTCCCCATAGCCCTGTATCAATCCCAAACTAATCAGACTGCCCTGCTCTCACCCCATAGCCCTGTATCAATCCCCAAACTAATCCCACTGCCCGCTCACTCCCCATAGCCCTGTATCAATCCGCAAACTAATCCCACTGCCCCGCTCACTCCCCATAGCCCTGTATCAATCCCAAACTAATCCCAGTGCCCCGCTCACTCCCGATAGCCCTGTATCAATCCCAAACTAATCCCAAAGCCCCATTCTCTCCCCATAGCCCTGTATCAATCTCAAACTATTCCCAATGCCTCGCTCACTCCCGATAACCCTGTATCAATCCCCAAACTAATCCCACTGCCCGCGCTCTTCCCATAGCCCTGTATCAATCCCCAAACTAATCCCACTGCCCCGCTCTCTCCCCATAGCTCTGTATCAATCCCAAATTAATCCCACTGCCCCGCACTCTCCCCATAGCCCTGTATCAATCCCAAACATATCACACTGCCCCGCTCTCACCCCATAACCTTGTATTAAATCCCAAACTAATCCCACTGCCCCGCTCTCTCCCCATAGCCCTGTATCTATCCCAAACTAATCCCACTGCCCTGCTCTCTCCCCATAGCCCTGGCTGATTTCCACTCTCTCTAACCCAGGGGTCACTGGACAGTGATCAGGAGCAGGAACCCTGGCTGATTTCCCCTCTCTCTAACCCAGGTGTCACTGGGCAGTGATCAGGAGCAGGAACACTGGCTGATTTCCCCTTCTCTCTAACCCAGGGGTCATTGGACAGTGATCAGGAGCAGGAACCCTGGCTTATTTCCCCTCTCTCTCTAACCCAGGGGTCACTGGACTGTGATCAGGAGCAGGAACCCTGGCTGATTTCCCCTCTCTCTCTAACCCAGGGGTCACTGGACAGTGATCAGGAGCAGGAACCCTGGCTGATTTCCCCTCTCTCTAACCCACGGGTCACTGGACTGTGATCAGGAGCAGGAACCCTGGCTGATTTCCCTCTCTCTCTAACACAGGGGTCACTGCACTGTGATCAGGAGCAGGAACCCTGGCTGATTTCCCCTCTCTCTAACCCACGGGTCACTGGACTGTGATCAGGAGCAGGAACCCTGGCTGATTTCCCTCTCTCTCTAACCCAGGGGTCACTGCACTGTGATCAGGAGCAGGAACCCTGGCTGATTTCAAGGGTTATGGGGAGCGGGCAGGGAAGTGGAGTTGAGGCCAAGATCAGATCAGCCATGATCTTATTAAATGGCGGAGCAGGCTCGAGGGGCCAAATGGCCGACTCCTGCTCCTATTTCTAATGTTCTTATGATAAATGTTGACCAGGACACCAGCAGAACTCCCCTGCTCCTCTTCAAATACTGCCATGGGATCTTTTACGTCCACCTGAACAGAGAGACAGGTCCTCGATTTACCATCTCATCCCAAAGACTTCACCTCCGACAGTGCAGCACTCGCTCAGTACTGGCCCTCCGACAGTGCAGAGCTCCCTCAGTACTGGCCCTCCAACAGCGCAGCATTCCCTCAGTACTGCCCTTCCGACAGTGCGGTGCTCCCTCAGTACTGGCCCTCCGACAGTGCAGAGCTCCCTCAGTACTGCCCCTCCAACAGTGCAGCGCTCACTCAGTACTGGCCCTACGACAGTGCAGAGCTCCCTCAGTACTGTCCCCTCTGACAGTGCGGCGCTCCCTCAGTACTGGCCCTCCAACAGCGCAGCATTCCCTCAGTACTGCCCTTCAGACAGTGCGGCGCTCCCTCAGTATTGCCCCCTCTGACAGTGCAGCGCTCCCTCAGTATTGCCCCCTCCGACAGTGCGGTGCTCCCTCAGTACTGCCCTTCCGACAGTGCAGCGCTCCCTCAGTACTGCCCCTCCGACAGTGCAGCGCTCCCTCAGTACTGCCGCACCCCGACAGTGCGATGCTCCCTCAGTACTGCCCCTCCGACAGTGCAGCGCTCCCTCAGTGCTGCCCCCTCTGACAGAGCAGCGCTCCCTCAGTACTGCCCCTCCGACAGTGCAGCGCTCCCTCAGTACTGCCCCTCCGACAGTGTCGCGGTCCCTCAGTACTGCCCCTCCGACAGTGCAGCGCTCCCTCAGTGCTGCCCCCTCTGACAGAGCAGCGCTCCCTCAGTACTGCCCCTCCGACGGTGCAGCGCACCATCAGTACTGCCCCCCCGACAGTGTGACGCTCCCTCAGTACTGCCCCTCCGACAGTGCAGCGCTCCCTCAGTACTGCCCCTCCGACAGTGCGGCGCTCCCCCAGTACTGCCCCTCCGACAGTGCGGCGTTCCCTCAGTACCGCCCCTCCGACAGTGCAGCGCACCATCAGTACTGCCCTCCCGACAGTGTGATGCTCCCTCAGTACTGCCCCTCCGACAGTGCAGCGCTCCCTCAGTACTGCCCCTCCGACAGTGCGGCGTTCCCCCAGTACTGCCCCTCCGACAGTGCGGCGTTCCCTCAGTACCGCCCCCCTGACAGAGCGGCGCGAGCGGCGGCGGGAATCTCGGAGCGGCGAGTATTTAAAGAGGCCCCAGCGACCAGGTAGGCCTCAGAGCGTACTAATCTCCAATCTCCGAACTCAGAGGGAAGGAGAGAAGTAAAAAGTAATCGAACTGTGACGTCACCAGATAGCAGGTAAGTGATTGGTTGGTGAGTATTTCTCTCTTTTTTAAACTTTAACTCTGTGGTTTATAGTTTCTAAAGTCTCTGTGGTGCAGCGGGGACTGTTTCTAAACCAGGGCCCTTAAATATACCATTTAACTGTAGTGTAATTGGTGGGATTGATTTGATTTAATTTACTTGCAATTAATTAAAGGGTTAGTCATGGCAGGACAGTCTGGTGCCATGGTATGTTCCTCCTGTGCTATGTGGGAACTCAGGGACACTTCCTGTGTCCCTGACAACTACGTGTGCAGGAAGTGTGTCCAGCTGCAGCTACTGGCAGACCGCATTGCAGCGCTGGAGCTGCGATTGGATACATACTGGAGCGTTCACGATGCTCAGGACATCGTGAATAGCACGTTTACGGAGTTGGACACACCGCAGGTAGAGGTTGGACAGGCAGAAAGGGAAAGGGTGACCAACAGACAGAGTACTAGGCACAGGCAGGTAGTGCAGGGGTCCCCTGTGGACATCCCCCTCTCAAACAGATACACCACTTTGAGTACTGTTGGGGGGGATGGCTTATCAGAGGAAGTCAGCAGCAGCCAACTTCCTGGCACCAGGGGTGGCTCTGCTGCACAGGACGGGAGGAAAAAGAGGGGCAGAGGGTTCTGGGGGAGGTGGGACCAGTTCAAACCGGATGGTTTGCACCTGGGCAGGCCCGGAACCGATGTCCTAGGGGGAGTGTTTGCTAGTGCTCTGGGGGAGGGTTTAAACTAAAATGGCAGGGGGTTGGGAACCTGAGCAGGGGGACAGAGGAAAGGGAAACAAGGATAAAAGAAAAAGATAGGAAGGAGAAAAACAAAAGTGGCAGTCAGAGAAATCATGGGTTTAAATCAAACATGGCCACAGTAAATAATAATTCTAATAGGTGTAAGAGTGTTAAAAAAAACAAGCCTGAAGGCTTTGTGTCTTAATGCGAGGAGCATTCGTAAACTAATCCCACTGCCCCGCTCTCTCCCCAAAGCCCTGTATCAATCCCAAACTAATCCCACTGCCCCGCTCTCTCCCCATAGCCCTGTATCAATCACAAACTAATCCCACTGCCCCGCTCTCTCCCCATAGCCCTGTATCAATCCCAAACTAATCCCACTGCCCTGCTCTCTCCCCATAGCCCTGTATCAATCCCAAACAAATCACACTGCCCTGCTCTCACCCCATAGCCCTGTATCAATCCCAAACTAATCCCACTGCCCCGCTCTATCCCCATAGCCCTGTATCAATCCCCAAACTAATCCCACTGCCCTGCTCTCTCCCCATAGCCCTGTATCAATCCGCAAACTAATCCCAATGCCCCGCTCTCTCCCCATAGCCCTGTATCAATCCCCAAACTAATCCCACTGCCCCGCTCTCTCCCCATAGCCCTGTATCAATCCCCAGACTAATCCCACTGCCCTGCTCTCTCCCCATAGCCCTGTATCAATCCCAAACTAATCAGACTGCCCTGCTCTCACCCCATAGCCCTGTATCAATCCCCAAACTAATCCCACTGCCCGCTCACTCCCCATAGCCCTGTATCAATCCGCAAACTAATCCCACTGCCCCGCTCACTCCCCATAGCCCTGTATCAATCCCAAACTAATCCCAGTGCCCCGCTCACTCCCGATAGCCCTGTATCAATCCCAAACTAATCCCAAAGCCCCACTCTCTCCCCATAGCCCTGTATCAATCTCAAACTCTTCCCAATGCCTCGCTCACTCCCGATAACCCTGTATCAATCCCCAAACTAATCCCACTGCCCGCGCTCTTCCCATAGCCCTGTATCAATCCCCAAACTAATCCCACTGCCCCGCTCTCTCCCCATAGCTCTGTATCAATCCCAAATTAATCCCACTGCCCCGCACTCTCCCCATAGCCCTGTATCAATCCCAAACATATCACACTGCCCCGCTCTCACCCCATAACCTTGTATCAAATCCCAAACTAATCCCACTGCCCCGCTCTCTCCCCATAGCCCTGTATCTATCCCAAACTAATCCCACTGCCCCGCTCTCACCCCATAGCCCTGTATCAATTACCAAACTAATCCCACTGCCCCGCTCTCTCCCCATAGCCCTGGCTGATTTCCACTCTCTCTAACCCAGGGGTCACTGGGCAGTGATCAGGAGCAGGAACCCTGGCTGATTTCCCCTCTCTCTAACCCAGGTGTCACTGGGCAGTGATCAGGAGCAGGAACCCTGGCTGATTTCCCCTTCTCTCTAACCCAGGGGTCATTGGACAGTGATCAGGAGCAGGAACCCTGGCTTATTTCCCCTCTCTCTCTAACCCAGGGGTCACTGGACTATGATCAGGAGCAGGAACCCTGGCTGATTTCCCCTCTCTCTCTAACCCAGGGGTCACTGGACAGTGATCAGGAGCAGGAACCCTGGCTGATTTCCCCTCTCTCTAACACACGGGTCACTGGACTGTGATCAGGAGCAGGAACCCTGGCTGATTTCCCTCTCTCTCTAACCCAGGGGTCACTGCACTGTGATCAGGAGCAGGAACCCTGGCTGATTTCAAGGGTTATGGGGAGCGGGCAGGGAAGTGGAGTTGAGGCCAAGATCAGATCAGCCATGATCTTATTAAATGGCGGAGCAGGCTCGAGGGGCCAAATGGCCGACTCCTGCTCCTATTTCTAATGTTCTTATGATAAATGTTGACCAGGACACCAGCAGAACTCCCCTGCTCCTCTTCAAATACTGCCATGGGATCTTTTACGTCCACCTGAACAGAGAGACAAGTCCTCGATTTACCATCTCATCCCAAAGACTTCACCTCCGACAGTGCAGCACTCGCTCAGTACTGGCCCTCCGACAGTGCAGAGCTCCCTCAGTACTGCCCCCTCTGACAGTGCGGCGCTCCCTCAGTACTGGCCCTCCGACAGTGCAGAGCTCCCTCAGTACTGCCCCTCCGACAGTGCAGCTCTCCCTCAGTACTGCCCCTCCGACAGTGTAGCGGTCCCTCAGTACTGGCCCTCCGACAGTGCAGCGCTCCCTCAGTGCTGCCCCCTCTGACAGAGCAGCGCTCCCTCAGTACTGCCCCTCCGACGGTGCAGCGCACCATCAGTACTGCCCCCCCGACAGTGTGACGCTCCCTCAGTACTGCCCCTCCGACAGTGCAGCGCTCCCTCAGTACTGCCCCTCCGACAGTGCTGCGCTCCCCCAGTACTGCCCCTCCGACAGTGCGGCGTTCCCTCAGTACCGCCCCTCCGACAGTGCAGCGCACCATCAGTACTGCCCTCCCGACAGTGTGATGCTCCCTCAGTACTGCCCCTCCGACAGTGCAGCGCTCCCTCAGTACTGCCCCTCCGACAGTGCGGCGTTCCCCCAGTACTGCCCCTCCGACAGTGCGGCGTTCCCTCAGTACCGCCCCCCTGACAGAGCGGCGCGAGCGGCGGCGGGAATCTCGGAGCGGCGAGTATTTAAAGAGGCCCCAGAGACCAGGTAGGCCTCAGAGCGTACTAATCTCCAATCTCCGAACTCAGAGGGAAGGAGAGAAGTAAAAAGTAATCGAACTGTGACGTCACCAGATAGCAGGTAAGTGATTGGTTGGTGAGTATTTCTCTCTTTTTTAAACTTTAACTCTGTGGTTTATAGTTTCTAAAGTCTCTGTGGTGCAGCGGGGACTGTTTCTAAACCAGGGCCCTTAAATATACCATTTAACTGTAGTGTAATTGGTGGGATTGATTTGATTTAATTTACTTGCAATTAATTAAAGGGTTAGTCATGGCAGGACAGTCTGGTGCCATGGTATGTTCCTCCTGTGCTATGTGGGAACTCAGGGACACTTCCTGTGTCCCTGACAACTACGTGTGCAGGAAGTGTGTCCAGCTGCAGCTACTGGCAGACCGCATTGCAGCGCTGGAGCTGCGATTGGATACATACTGGAGCGTTCACGATGCTCAGGACATCGTGAATAGCACGTTTACGGAGTTGGACACACCGCAGGTAGAGGTTGGACAGGCAGAAAGGGAAAGGGTGACCAACAGAGTACTAGGCACAGGCAGGTAGTGCAGGGGTCCCCTGTGGACATCCCCCTCTCAAACAGATACACCACTTTGAGTACTGTTGGGGGGGATGGCTTATCAGAGGAAGTCAGCAGCAGCCAACTTCCTGGCACCAGGGGTGGCTCTGCTGCACAGGACGGGAGGAAAAAGAGGGGCAGAGGGTTCTGGGGGAGGTGGGACCAGTTCAAACCGGATGGTTTGCACCTGGGCAGGCCCGGAACCGATGTCCTAGGGGGAGTGTTTGCTAGTGCTCTGGGGGAGGGTTTAAACTAAAATGGAAGGGGGTTGGGAACCTGAGCAGGGGGACAGAGGAAAGGGAAACAAGGATAAAAGAAAAAGATAGGAAGGAGAAAAACAAAAGTGGCAGTCAGAGAAATCATGGGTTTAAATCAAACATGGCCACAGTAAATAATAATTCTAATAGGTGTAAGAGTGTTAAAAAAAACAAGCCTGAAGGCTTTGTGTCTTAATGCGAGGAGCATTCGTAAACTAATCCCACTGCCCCGCTCTCTCCCCATAGCCCTGTATCAATCCCAAACTAATCCCACTGCCCCGCTCTCTCCCCATAGCCGTGTATCAATCCCAAACTAATCCCACTGCCCCGCTCTCTCCCCATAGCCCTGTATCAATCCCAAACTAATCCCACTGCCCTGCTCTCTCCCCATAGCCCTGTATCAATCCCAAACAAATCACACTGCCCTGCTCTCACCCCATAGCCCTGTATCAATCCCCAAACTAATCCCACTGCCCCGCTCTCTCCCCATAGCCCTGTATCAATCCCAAACTAATCCCACTGCCCCGCTCTCTCCCCATAGCCCTGTATCAATCCCCAATCTAATCCCACTGCCCCGCTCTCTCCCCATAGCCCTGTATCAATCCCCAAACTAATCCCACTGCCCCGCTCTCTCCCCATAGCCCTGTACCAATCCCAAACTAATCCCACTGCCCTGCTCTCTCCCCATAGCCCTGTATCAATCCCAAACTAATCCCACTGCCCCGCTCTATCCCCATAGCCCTGTATCAATCCCCAAACTAATCCCACTGCCCTGCTCTCTCCCCATAGCCCTGTATCAATCCGCAAACTAATCCCACTGCCCCGCTCTCTCCCCATAGCCCTGTATCAATCCCCAAACTAATCCCACTGCCCCGCTCTCTCCCCATAGCCCTGTATCAATCCCCAGACTAATCCCACTGCCCTGCTCTCTCCCCATAGCCCTGTATCAATCCCAAACTAATCAGACTGCCCTGCTCTCACCCCATAGCCCTGTATCAATCCCCAAACTAATCCCACTGCCCGCTCACTCCCCATAGCCCTGTATCAATCCGCAAACTAATCCCACTGCCCCGCTCACTCCCCATAGCCCTGTATCAATCCCAAACTAATCCCAGTGCCCCGCTCACTCCCGATAGCCCTGTATCAATCCGCAAACTAATCCCACTGCCCCGCTCACTCCCCATAGCCCTGTATCAATCCCAAACTATTCCCAATGCCTCGCTCACTCCCGATAACCCTGTATCAATCCCCAAACTAATCCCACTGCCCGCGCTCTTCCCATAGCCCTGTATCAATCCCCAAACTAATCCCACTGCCCCGCTCTCTCCCCATAGCTCTGTATCAATCCCAAATTAATCCCACTGCCCCGCACTCTCCCCATAGCCCTGTATCAATCCCAAACATATCACACTGCCCCGCTCTCACCCCATAACCTTGTATCAAATCCCAAACTAATCCCACTGCCCCGCTCTCTCCCCATAGCCCTGTATCTATCCCAAACTAATCCCACTGCCCCGCTCTCACCCCATAGCCCTGTATCAATTACCAAACTAATCCCACTGCCCCGCTCTCTCCCCATAGCCCTGGCTGATTTCCACTCTCTCTAACCCAGGGGTCACTGGGCAGTGATCAGGAGCAGGAACCCTGGCTGATTTCCCCTCTCTCTAACCCAGGTGTCACTGGGCAGTGATCAGGAGCAGGAACCCTGGCTGATTTCCCCTTCTCTCTAACCCAGGGGTCACTGGGCAGTGATCAGGAGCAGGAACCCTGGCTTATTTCCCCTCTCTCTCTAACCCAGGGGTCACTGGACTATGATCAGGCGCAGGAACCCTGGCTGATTTCCCCTCTCTCTCTAACCCAGGGGTCACTGGACAGTGATCAGGAGCAGGAACCCTGGCTGACTTCCCCTCTCTCTAACCCACGGGTCACTGGACTGTGATCAGGAGCAGGAACCCTGGCTGATTTCCCTCTCTCTCTAACCCAGGGGTCACTGCACTGTGATCAGGAGCAGGAACCCTGGCTGATTTCAAGGGTTATGGGGAGCGGGCAGGGAAGTGGAGTTGAGGCCAAGATCAGATCAGCCATGATCTTATTAAATGGCGGAGCAGGCTCGAGGGGCCAAATGGCCGACTCCTGCTCCAATTTCTAATGTTCTTATGATAAATGTTGACCAGGACACCAGCAGAACTCCCCTGCTCCTCTTCAAATACTGCCATGGGATCTTTTACGTCCACCTGAACAGAGAGACAGGTCCTCGATTTACCATCTCATCCCAAACACTTCACCTCCGACAGTGCAGCACTCGCTCAGTACTGGCCCTCCGACAGTGCAGAGCTCCCTCAGTACTGCCCCCTCTGACAGTGCGGCGCTCCCTCAGTACTGGCCCTCCGACAGTGCAGAGCTCCCTCAGTACTGCCCCTCCAACAGTGCAGCGCTCACTCAGTACTGCCCCTCCGACAGTGCAGCGCTCACTCAGTACTGGCCCTACGACAGTGCAGAGCTCCCTCAGTACTGCCCCCTCTGACAGTGCGGCGCTCCCTCAGTACTGGCCCTCCAACAGCGCAGCATTCCCTCAGTACTGCCCCTCCGACAGTGCGGCGCTCCCTCAGTATTGTCCCCTCTGACAGTGCAGCGCTCCCTCAGTACTGCCCCTCCGACAGTGCAGCGCTCCCTCAGTACTGCCCCTCCGACAGTGCAGCGCTCCCTCAGTGCTGCCGCACCCCGACAGTGCGATGCTCCCTCAGTACTGCCCCTCCGACAGTGCAGCGCTCCCTCAGTGCTGCCCCCTCTGACAGAGCAGCGCTCCCTCAGTACTGCCCCTCCGACAGTGCAGCGCTCCCTCAGTACTGCCCCTCCGACAGTGTAGCGGTCCCTCAGTACTGCCCCTCCGACAGAGCAGCGCTCCCTCAGTACTGCCCCTCCGACGGTGCAGCGCACCATCAGTACTGCCCCCCCGACAGTGTGACGCTCCCTCAGTACTGCCCCTCCGACAGTGCAGCGCTCCCTCAGTACTGCCCCTCCGACAGTGCGGCGCTCCCTCAGTGCTGCCCCCTCTGACAGAGCAGCGCTCCCTCAGTACTGCCCCTCCGACAGTGCAGCGCTCCCTCAGTACTGCCCCTCCGACAGTGCAGCGCTCCCTCAGTGCTGCCCCCTCTGACAGAGCAGCGCTCCCTCAGTACTGCCCCTCCGACAGTGCAGCGCTCCCTCAGTACTACCCCTCCGACAGTGTAGCGGTCCCTCAGTACTGCCCCTCCGACAGTGCAGCGCTCCCTCAGTGCTGCCCCCTCTGACAGAGCAGCGCTCCCTCAGTACTGCCCCTCCGACGGTGCAGCGCACCATCAGTACTGCCCCCCCGACAGTGTGATGCTCCCTCAGTACTGCCCCTCCGACAGTGCAGCGCTCCCTCAGTACTGCCCCTCCGACAGTGCGGCGCTCCCCCAGTACTGCCCCTCCGACAGTGCGGCGTTCCCTCAGTACCGCCCCTCCGACAGTGCAGCGCACCATCAGTACTGCCCTCCCGACAGTGTGATGCTCCCTCAGTACTGCCCCTCCGACAGTGCAGCGCTCCCTCAGTACTGCCCCTCCGACAGTGCGGCGTTCCCCCAGTACTGCCCCTCCGACAGTGCGGCGTTCCCTCAGTACCGCCCCCCTGACAGAGCGGCGCGAGCGGCGGCGGGAATCTCGGAGCGGCGAGTATTTAAAGAGGCCCCAGCAACCAGGTAGGCCTCAGAGCGTACTAATCTCCAATCTCCGAACTCAGAGGGAAGGAGAGAAGTAAAAAGTAATCGAACTGTGACGTCACCAGATAGCAGGTAAGTGATTGGTTGGTGAGTATTTCTCTCTTTTTTAAACTTTAACTCTGTGGTTTATAGTTTCTAATGTCTCTGTGGTGCAGCGGGGACTGTTTCTAAACCAGGGTTTTTAAATATACCATTTAACTGTAGTGTAATTGGTGGGATTGATTTGATTTAATTTACTTGCAATTAATTAAAGGGTTAGTCATGGCAGGACAGTCTGGTGCCATGGTATGTTCCTCCTGTGCTATGTGGGAACTCAGGGACACTTCCTGTGTCCCTGACAACTACGTGTGCAGGAAGTGTGTCCAGCTGCAGCTACTGGCAGACCGCATTGCAGCGCTGGAGCTGCGATTGGATACATACTGGAGCGTTCACGATGCTCAGGACATCGTGAATAGCACGTTTACGGAGTTGGACACACCGCAGGTAGAGGTTGGACAGGCAGAAAGGGAAAGGGTGACCAACAGACAGAGTACTAGGCACAGGCAGGTAGTGCAGGGGTCCCCTGTGGACATCCCCCTCTCAAACAGATACACCACTTTGAGTACTGTTGGGGGGGATGGCTTATCAGAGGAAGTCAGCAGCAGCCAACTTCCTGGCACCAGGGGTGGCTCTGCTGCACAGGACGGGAGGAAAAAGAGGGGCAGAGGGTTCTGGGGGAGGTGGGACCAGTTCAAACCGGATGGTTTGCACCTGGGCAGGCCCGGAACCGATGTCCTAGGGGGAGTGTTTGCTAGTGCTCTGGGGGAGGGTTTAAACTAAAATGGCAGGGGGTTGGGAACCTGAGCAGGGGGACAGAGGAAAGGGAAACAAGGATAAAAGAAAAAGATAGGAAGGAGAAAAACAAAAGTGGCAGTCAGAGAAATCATGGGTTTAAATCAAACATGGCCACAGTAAATAATAATTCTAATAGGTGTAAGAGTGTTAAAAAAAACAAGCCTGAAGGCTTTGTGTCTTAATGCGAGGAGCATTCGTAAACTAATCCCACTGCCCCGCTCTCTCCCCATAGCCCTGTATCAATCCCAAACTAATCCCACTGCCCCGCTCTCTCCCCATAGCCCTGTATCAATCACAAACTAATCCCACTGCCCCGCTCTCTCCCCATAGCCCTGTATCAATCCCAAACTAATCCCACTGCCCTGCTCTCTCCCCATAGCCCTGTATCAATCCCAAACTAATCCCACTGCCGCGCTCTATCCCCATAGCCCTGTATCAATCCCCAAACTAATCCCACTGCCCTGCTCTCTCCCCATACCATGTATCAATCCCCAAACTAATCCCACTGCCCTGCTGACTCCCCATAGCCCTGTATCAATCCCCAATCTAATCCCACTGCCCCGCTCTCTCCCCATAGCCCTGTATCAATCCCAAACAAATCCCACTGCCTCGCTTTCCCCCCACAGCTCTGTCTTGATCCCAAACTAATCCTACTGCCCTGCTCTCCCCCCATAGCCCTGAATCAATCCCAAACTAATCCCACTGCCCCACTCTCTCCCCATAGCCCTGCATCAATCCCAAACTAATCCCTCTGCCCCACTCTCTGCCCATAGCCCTGTATCATTCCCAAACTAACCCCACTGCCACGTTCTCTCCCCATAGCCCTGGGAGTGTTTGATGGGACAGTGTAGAGGGAGCATTACTATATATATCTAACCCGTGCAGCACCTGCCTTGGGAATGTTTGATGGGACAGTGTAGGGGGAGCTTTTTGTCTGTACCTAACCCGTGCGGTACCTGCCTTGGGAGTGTTTGATGGGACAGTGTAGAGGGAGCATTACTCTATATCTAACCCGTGCTGTACCTGCCTTGGGAGTGTTTGATGGGACAGTGTAGAGGGAGCTTCACTCTGTATCTAGCCCGTGTTGTTCCTGCCCTGGGAGTTTTTGATGGGCTGGTTTAAAGAGAGCTTTACTCTATCGATTCTGTAGCAAACCTTGATAGATTGCAAGTCCGGGGATTCAGCGCATACACAGTGCAGACGGAAACACGGAACTTGCGGGGCCTCTACCAAGGCCGAAGTCGTTGGTACGGAGACCATGATTTCAGGGCCATTATCTTTGTTTGATGTAATCCTTCACTCCTGTGTATAAGACAGTGAGTCTCACGGCCTAAAATTCATTCAAATCTCAGTAAGAATACCCAGAACAGACTTTAATTGTCTTTTATTTGCTTCATTTTTCTAAGGTGTACCCAGATATCTGCAGACCAACATTCATCCGCATGTGAATCCCTCCTCTGCATTTAAATCAAATCACGGTAACACTTTTATTTAATCTACCGAGGTTCAGTATTGAAATATACCAGGAGATCCAGGCACGTTTTGATAAAGCAGATTAACAATGAGTTCAGTGGGGAAATTTAGCAAACAACAGGCCGATTTTAATATGATAAGGCAGGATCTGTCCAAAGTGGACTGGGAACAGCTACTTGACAACCCTCTGTCTCAGTCCCAAACAAATCCCACTGCCCTGCTCTCTCCTGTTAGCCCTTTATCAATCCCAAACAAATCCCACTGCCCCGCTCTCTCCCCATAGCCCTGTATCAATCCCCAACCTAATCCCACTGCCCCGCTCTCTCCCCATAGCCCTGTATCAGTCCCCAACCTAATCCCACTGCCCCGCTCTCTCCCCATAGCCCTGTATCAGTCCCCAACGTAAACCCACTGCCCCGCTCTCTCCCCATAGCCCTGTATCAGTCCCCAATCTAATCCCACTGCCGCGCTCTCTCCCCATAGCCCTGTATCAATCTCCAAACTAATCCCACTGCCCTGCTCTCTCCTGTTAACCCTGTATCAGTCCCCAGTCTAATCCCACTGCCCCGCTCTCTCCCCATAGCCCTTTATCAATCGCCAACCTAATCCCACTGCCCCGCTCTCTCCCCATAGCCCTGTATCAGTCCCCAATCTAATCCCACTGCCGCGCTCTCTCCCCATAGCCCTGTATCAATCTCCAAACTAATCTCACTGCCCTGCTTTCTCCCCATAGCCCTGTATCAATCACAAACTATTTCCACTGCCCTGCTCTCTCCCCATAGCCCTGTATCAATCCCCAACGTAAGCCCACTGCCCGCTTTCTCCCCATAGCCCTGTGTTATATCCAAACAAATCCCACTGCCCGCTTTCTCCCCATAGCCCTGTGTTATATCCAAACTAATCCCACTGCCTCGCTTTCTCCCCATAGCCCTGTATCAATCCCCAAATTAATCCCACTGCCCCGCTTTCTCCCCATAGCCCTGTATCAATCCCAAACAAATCCCACTGCCCCGCTCTCTCCCCATAGCCCTGTATCAATCCCCAACGTAAGTCCACTGCCCTGCTTTCTCCCCATAGCCCTGTGTTATATCCAAACAAATCCCACTGCCCCGCTCTCTCCCCATAGCCCTGTATCAATCCCCAACGTAAGCCCACTGCCCCGCTTTCTCCCATAGCCCTGTGTTATATCCAAACTAATCCCACTGCACCGCTCTCTCCCCATAGCCCTGTATCAATCCCAAACTAATCCCACTGCCCAGCTCTCTCCTCTAGCCCTGTATCAATCACAAACTAATCCCACTGCCACGCTCACTCCCCATAGCCCCGGATCAATCCCACGCTTATCCCGCTCCTGATCACTATCCAGTGACCTCTGTGTTAGAGAGAGGGGAAATCAGCCAGGATTCCTGCTCCTGATCACTGTCCAGTGACCCATGGGTTAGAGAGAGATGGGAAATCAGCCAGGGTTCCTGCTCCTGATTACTGTCCAGTGACTCCTGGGTTAGAGAGAGGGGAAATTGTAAAGTCTGTGGGTTGTACAGTTAATAACGACACAGACTTCAGGAATAACAAACAAACAGGTCTTTACTATTCGAAGGTCAGGGCGAATCTGCCGAAGGAATCCTGCCACAACACTTATATACCGGTGTGGTCACCGTCGGTATTACAGTATACAGAAGCCAAACAAGTAGTGCCACACCTAAAGTAGTTCTCTTAAAGGTGAACGGTTACATACAATAGTTCTCTTAAAGGTAGACGGGTACATACACTACAATCCTCCCTTTTTAGCTTATTACTTAGAGTCCCCATTAAACATAACGGCCTAGAAATTCAGTTTGCACAGTTTTGGGGCGCTAAAGTCGGGCGTTCGGTAAATTTAGCGCCCGCCGGAAACTGCAGGCAGCCGCGCCGAAATTCAGTGGATTTGGCCAAGAGTTTTGGCGAGCGCTGAAACCGGCGTTGCAATGCTCGGTTCCGGCGCTAAACCGGCGCTGCGGCCTGATAACGCCGATGCCGGGCGCAGCGCAGGTGCGGTCATGTGTTGCTTGACAGCAGACACCCTGACGCCGGCCTGCTCTTAAAGGTGGAAGGGTCAACTTTGACTGCTGCCACGCCCTGCACACTGGAGCCCTGCTGCTAGGCCTCAACAGTGCTGGTGGGACAAAATAGCGCCAGGACAGATGGAGATGGCCCGTGAAAGAGCCCAGCGCTTCTCAGACCATGCACTGAGGGTGCTGATTGATGCTGTCCAGGAGAGAAGGCCCATCTTGTGCCCGGACAATGGCAGAAAGGCTCCCAGGAGAGAGTTCAGGAAAGCCTGGAGGAGCATCGCACGCAGGGTCTCCTCAAACTCAGATGTGCCCAGGACTGCGGACCAGTGCCGCAAAAAGTTCAATGACCTCTGTCGGCTGGTGAAGGTGAGTACCCTTTCCACTGTCCTCCTCATCCTTGCATGTGAGCCTCACACTATGGGCAAAGGGACCTCAAAGGCATAATGGGCAGCCCTCCTCACGCAGCAATGCCACTGGCATGATCATCAACAGCACTTTCTGCACTGACCACACTGGCCAGGCTATTCCACCATGGGAGGCAGTACACACAGCAACAGGGCACCACACTGTACTTAGAGTCCGTCCTTTCTCTTGCAGGCCAAGCTGGCAAGAAATGCGCGCAGCCGGCTGGAGACCGGTGGTGGACGGCCCCACTACCAGGCTCTAAGTGCTCTGGAGGAGAGCGTCGCTGGACTCCTGCGTCCCCGGGTGACTGGCCCTGTAGCCATCGGGGATGCCGACCCTGTGCTGGAAGCCACTGGTAAGGAGATGACCGCTTGCAGCTCTCTCGTTGCCCTAGTGCTTCCGATCTAAATCCTTTCCCACTGACGGACAAATGCGCATAATGCCACCGCTCAGGCGTCCCTCGCTGACGCCCTGTCCTCACTTTAAAGCTACTCTTGTGCCTTCCTGCTTTCAGCTGCTGAGGAGGAGGTGGTCCCTGAGGCGCCGGGTCCCCTTGGAGGAGGAGGACGTCCAGGACGAGGAGGAAGCCGGGCCATCGGGCGAGCCCTCAGCCGTGCCAGGGGATGGCAATGAAGGGGGGACGTCTGGCATGCAGGAGAGCCAGGGGGAGGTGTTGCAGGGGAGGGCAGATCCTGCTTGCAGTGGGGTCCAGGCAGGCGGCAGGGGTCGGCCAGCTCGGCCGGCTTCTCCCCAGCTGCAGAGTCCTCTCTCCAGTCCGGAGAGTGGCCTCGGCCAGGAGGTGCGCCTCCTGCAAGAGATCTCGGTGGCGTCTGACCGGCGCCACCATGAGTTCATGGGGGTTGTGCAGCAGATGCCGCACACCATCGAGTCCCTGGCTCAGAGTGTGGCAGCATTCGGCCAATCACAGGCCAGGGGGGTGGAGCAACTGGCCGCAGCGCACGCCAGGGGGGTCGAACTACTCGCGGCACTGCAGGAGGAGAGTTGCCAGAGAGGTGGTTCCTTCGACACACTGTCACAGCAGCTGGAGGCACATACCCGGGCAGTGCGGTCACTGACTTCTGCCACACTCGCTTTGACGCAGAGGCGTCGCACCCGCACCCGCCGCCCTGCTGCAACACAGCGGGCTGGCCTCCAGCACATAGCTGCGCCAGCTGAACTGCCAGGCCGGACGACTGCCACTGTGTCTGCTGAGCCTCGCGCGCCTGGCAGCAGCCAGCTTGCCCCCCCTTGGAGCATCCGACACTGCCACTCCCCCAGCCAGGGTGCGAGGAGCTGCTGCTGCCACTGATGCTGGCCAGCCACAGCCGAAGCAGTCAGCAGCCGGCCCCTCCCGGGACGTGCGTCGTGTTGGCCGACCCCCAAGGGCATCTGTCGCGACGCATGGGGGCCCTCATGAGCCTTCCCCCAGCCTTGAGGCCGCCACAGGGCCCACGTTGAGGCGGAGCAGCAGGCCGGGCAGGGGCCGGGGAAGGCTCTCTAAGGACTCGCCCTCTCAGCACAGCCGCTAGAGTGTGGTCTCTGCGGCATTGTATATATGGGGGGGATTGTGTTTTGGGGGCTGATTTTTGTGGATGGCCGAAATTGAAGGCATTTTTTGTTTTTATGGGGGTCTTTCTGTTGGCGAGGGGGGCCCATTTTTTGTTACGGCCAATGTTGAAGGCCATGTGGATGGCCAACTTTTGTTAGTCCTCCCCAGGTTGGGGGAGTGACATATGTTTGTGACTGTTTTTTGGGTGTGTTCTGTGTTTTTGAGTTTCATGTGGGAAGGGGCCTCAGTTTGTTAAATAAAGGTTTTTATTTATTCAGCTTGTCCAGGTGTCATGTTTCAAGTGTTTGCTGTGTTAACCGGCTGACGGCTTCCGGAGCGGCTGCCTTCAGGTGCGCTCATTCCCACAGGCCATTCCCTCACAGCGGGCCTAGAAGTGTCGAGCAATAAGCCCCCGGCGTACGGCCCTTGGGCCTTCTGGCCCCCTCCTGGCCTGCTCCTCCTCCTCCTCCCCCTCCTCCTCCTGATGGTCCTCCTGCTCGTCCTCCTCAGGTGGTGGTGCAATGTCAGGTGGCAGTGCCTGCGTCCGGCGGATAGCCAGGTTGTGCAGCATGCAGCACACGACGACGAACTGGGACACTCTATCCGGCGAATACTGTAGAGAGCCGCCGGAGCGATCCAGGCAGTGGAAGCGTTGCTTGAGGATGCCTATGGTTTGCTCTATGACGTTCCTTGTTGCTTGATGGCTTTCGTTGTATGAGTCCTCCGCTGGGGTCCTGGGCGCACGGAGCGGGGTCATGAGCCATGTGCACAAAGGGTAGCCCTTGTCCCCGATAAGCCATCCCCTTGGTGGAGGCTGTGCCTGGAACATGTCAGCCACAGTAGTCTGGCGCAGGATAAAAGCATCGTGGCTGCTTCCTGGGAAGCGGGCATTTACAGCTGGGATGCGCTGCCTGTGGTCACACACCAGCTGCACATTGAGGGAATGGTAGCCCTTCCGGTTGCGGTAAACCTCGGGATTGTCTATAGGTGCCCGCATAGCCACATGCGTGCAGTCAATGGCGCCCTGCACCATGGGGAAGTCCGCGATCCTGCCAAATCCCACTGCACGCTGCTGCTGCCTCTGTTGGGTCATGGGGAAGGAGATGAACTGGTGTCTCCTCGCGAACAGTGCATCGGTGACCTGCCGGATGCAGCGATGTACGGCGAACTGGGAGATGTTCGCGATGTCCCCAGCAGCGGCTTGGAACGAGCCGCTTGCATAAAAGCTGAGAGCCACCGTGACCTTCACTTCCACCGAGAGAGACGTCCTGGACATGAGCTGTGGCTGCAAATCTGCGTGAAGCAGCTGGCAGATCTCTCCAACCACCTCCCTTCTGAAGCGCAGCCTCTTTACACAAAGTGCCGCAGACATGGTGACATAAGACACCTGCTGCCGGTATTGCCTGGGTGCGCAAGGCCTACGTTGGCGACGCCTGATGGCCCTTCTGTGTCTACGCATGGCTGCCCGTCTCTCACAGCGTCTGCGAGCCCTCCGCACATAATGCTGTAACTCAATGTTGGCCCCCCATGCAGCCCCCATAATCAAGGTCGCAACAGTGAAATCAGCAAGAGTCAAATGTCAAAGCACTGGCCAGAAGCCAGAAAGACCTCTCCTATCTTGTCCCAAATCTGGAATCTCTGTCCCTTGGTCTCTGTGTAGAAATCCAAAGCAGTGAAGTCATTGCAGCAAAATGGCTGGGCTTTATAGGTCAGTGGAGGTGCCCTTTAATTTGCGCTCCCCGAGGCCCACAGGGCCTCTGCAACGTTCCATTTTACAATTCCTAATAGCGCCACGCCCACATTGGGCGGGCGCCACTCAATTTCCGGGTTGGGGCGCTAAAACAGCGTTGCGCGAGGATATGACGTCATAAGCTGCGCGCGCACCCGAGCGGGCGCTAACACTTTGCGCCAGCGCTAAATCTCAAATGAATTTGGGCGTCGGCGCAGATCGGTCTGCATTCCGGCGCTAAGGCTTTATCGACGGAAATATAGCCCTTTTTTGACGTTAGCGCCTGGCGCAGCCAACTGAATTTCTAGGCCAGTGTATTTAGACTTCCAAAAGGCATTTGACAAGGTGCCACACAAAAGATTATTGCTTAAGATAAAAAATCACGGGATTGGGGGTAATATTCTGGCATGGATAGAGGATTGGCTATCTAACAGAAGGCAGAGAGTTGGGATAAATGGTTCATTCTCAGACTGGCACTCAGTAACCAGTGGTGTTCCACAGGGGTCAGTGCTGGGTCCCCAACTCTTTACAATCTATATTAACGATTTGGAGGAGGGGACCGAGTGTAACACATCAAAGTTTGCAGATGATACTAAGATGGGAGGGAAAGTAGTGAGTGAGGAGGACATAAAAAACCTGCAAGGGAACATAGACAGGCTAAGTAAGTGGGCAGAGATTTGGCAGATGGAATACAATACTGGAAAGTGTGAGGTTATGCACTTTGGCAGGAAAAATCGTAGAGCAAGTTATTATCTTAATGGCAAGAAACTTGAAAGTACTAAAGTACAAAGGGATCTGGGGGTCCTGGTGCACGAAACTCAAAAGGTTAGTATGCAGGTGCAGCAAGTGATTAAGAAGGCCAATGGAATGTTGGCTTTTATTGCTAGGGGGATAGAATATAAAAATAGGGAGGTATTGCTTCAGTTGTACAAGGTATTGGTGAGACCGCACCTGGAATACTGCATACAGTTTTGGTGTCCATACCTAAGAAAGGACATACTTGCTCTCGAGTCAGTACAAAGAAGGTTCACTCGATTAATCCCGGGGATGAGGGGATGGACATATGAGGAGAGGTTGAGTAGATTGGGACTCTACTCATTGGAGTTCAGAAGAATGAGAGGCGATCTTATTGAAACATATAAGATTATGAAGGAGTTGGATCAGGTGGATGCAGGGAGGATGTTCCAGATGATGGGTGAAACTAGAACTAGGGGGCATAGTCGTAGAATAAGGGGCTGCTCTTTCAAAACTGAGATGAGGAGGAACTACTTCACTCAGAGGGTGGTAGGTCCATGGAATATGCTGCCCCAAAAAGCTGTCGAAGCTACATCATTACATAAATTTAAAACAGAAATAGACAGTTTCCTAGAAGTAAAGGGAATTAAGGGTTACGGGGAGCGGGCAGGAATTTGGACATGAGTCTAGGTTCGGATCGGTCATGGCCCTGTGGGTAGCGGGGCGGGCCCAGGGGCCGTGTAGCCTGATCCTGCTCCTATTTCGTGTGTCTAATTCTGTTAGATTCAGGAGATGGTTCTGTGATAGTAGATTGGTGGTTAGGATCAGATCAGCCATGATCTTATTGAATGGCGGAGCAGGCTCGAGGGGCCGATTGGCCTACTCCTGCTCCTATTTCTTATGTTCTTATGTTTAAGATGCTCCTTAAAACCTACCTCTTTGAAAAAGCTTTCGGTCACCTGTCCTAATATCTCATTAGGTGACTTGGTGTTAAATTTTATCTGATAATTGCTCCTGTGAAGCACCTTGTGATGTTTTGCTACGTTAGAGGCGCTATGCAAAGGCAAGTTGTTGTTTATCGATATGTATATCAATATGAGAGTGTTTTGAATTAAGTATCCACAGCATATAATTCAATGCTTTATATGTATACTTCAAATCAGTATTTATATAATTTAAAACATTAAGTATGAACAAAATGGCCTCTCTGTAACTCACAAGATTAGAAATATAAATCCAAGCAACATGTATATAATCAAAGGCAGCCTGTGTACAATGTAACTGGGTATACTTATCTCTCAACATAGTGGGCCAGAAATTAGGATTGGGTGCTTGCCGCGCGTGCAAGCCCCCGATCTGCACTCACCCTGCGCGCCGACATCTGAAGCCCGGGCCTGCTCGCATTTCCGGTCACAGGCCCGGTTCCGATGTCGGCGCGCTGTGCTGACCTGATCCAGCGGCGTAGTTAGTGCGATGTGCCGGCTGGGATCAGGTGAGCACTGTGCAGCCAATCAGGGGAGGGGAAACTCATTCACGAGTTTGATAGTAAAGACTGTCAAAGTCATGAAAAGTACGGGCGCCCAAAATACTACTTTAGCTTTAATTAAAATTTAAAAAAACATCCCGATAATTAAATAAACTATAAATAACTTTAAAAAACTATTTAAAACAATTAATAAAATTTTTGATTTTCTTTTTAACGAATTCGGGTCTAAAAATAAACTTACCTTACTGTAAAGTCCTTAAAAACAGTGAAGCTGTGGAAAAAATGTAATAATTTTAAATATTAGACCACTTACCTTCAAGAATCCACTCCTTACGCCTCCTTTTTTCATTTCCAAAAAGTTCAGGCCCTTGCACACGGGCAAACCTGTCAAAACGAAGGAAGTTCAACGCGTGGCCCATTGTATATCTGCAGTATTGCATTTATAAGCTAACATTAGTGGAAACTATATATATATGTATATATGTATATATGCGTGTGTAATTTACTGCAACATATCTATATATTGAAATGGCATATCTAAAATTTCAGAAAACGAGCCTAACTTTAAACAGTGGATGAATAATTTTAAACCATGTATCTATTAAAACAGTTTGTGCCTATTTACCGTAGCTTTCTTGTAATTGAAAGCTGCCACATTTACACACCATATCCATCATTTAAACCAGCAGGTGCCTATCGATCGATATCATCGCATTTCAAAATACTTGTTCCAGTGTTTCTTCCTCTTTATCTGCCCAGGTTCAAGGTCGCGGGACACTGACCGGTTCAATGGGAACAGGAGAGAACGGATGACTTTAAAATGGGGATTCAGTCTTCACTCCCTCCAATAACAGGGAGATGATGAGAATTGTTTTTTATACAGCGGGTTATTATGGTCTGGAATTCACTGTCTGAAAGGGCTGTGGAAGTAGATTCAATAGCAACTTACAAAAGGGAATTGGATATCTATCTGGAAGCGGAGAAACTTGCAGGGCTTTGCAGAAATAGCAAGGGCGTGGGACTAATTGGAGAGCTCTTTCAGCGGGCACAGGCACGATGGGCCGAATGGCCTCTTCCTGTGCTGTATCATTCCAGGAATATTGAGCTGTAATACTCCCTGCTACCAGGAGGCGGCGCCATTGCCTAACACATCCCCTCTCCCCCTAGAGGCCTGTTGGTGAAATGCAGCCAGCATTGACCCTCCCCATTAAACAGTAACTCTGATAATATCAGTGATGAATTTACATTGATCTCTCCTTTCTTTCTTCCCCCCTCACCCTCCACAGGTAGGTCGAAGCACCAGTTGCTGAAGGTATGCATGCAGGTGCAGCAGGCGGTTAAGAAGGCAATTGTTATGTTGGCCTTCATAACGAGAGGATTCGAGTACAGGAACAAGGATGTCCTGCTGCAGTTGTACAGGGCCTTGGTGAGACCACACCTTGAGTACTGTGTGCAGTTTTGGTCGCCTTATCTGAGGAAGGATGTTCTTGCCATGGAGGGAGTGCAGCGAAGATTCACCAGGCCGATACCTGGGATGGCAGGAATGACGTATGAGGAGAGATTGGGTCGATTGGGCTTATACTCACTGGAGTTTAGAAGAATGAGAGCGGATCGCATTGAAACTTATAAAATTCTAACAGGACTAGACAGACTAGATGCAGGAAAGATGCTCCCGATGGTCGGGGAGTCCATAAGCAGGGGTCACAGTCTAAGGATAAGGGGTAAGCCATTTAGGACAGAGATGAGGAGGAATTTCTTCACCCAGAGAGTGGTGAACCTGTGGAATTCTCTACCGCAGAAGGCAGTAGAAGCCAATTCATTAAATATATTCAAGAAGGAGTTGGATATATTTCTTAAGGCTAAAGGAATCCAAGGATATGGGGAGAAGGCAGGGACTGGGTACTGAAATTGGATGATCAGCCACGATCGCATTGAATGGCGGAGCAGGCTCGAGGGGCCGAATGGCCTACTCCTGCTCCTATCTTCTATGTTTCTCACCCCAAGGATCTGACCTCCTATGTCAGCGCAGACACTCAGTGTCAGCACCTTCCAGCAGGGGGCACTGCTGACCAGGAGTGATAGAAAGAGACAGAGGGAGACAGAGTGAGGGAGGGAGAGAGAGAGAGAGACAGAGAGCGAGCGAAGGAGTGAGACATAAAAACAGAGACAGATAAAGACAGAGAAAGAGACAGGAGAGATAGAGAAACAGACAGAGAGAGAGACTGAGACAGTGAGTCAGAAAGAGAGAAATCAAGAATGTATGAAAGACACGAGAGTGAAACAGTGACATAAGGGGAGAGAAACAGAGAGAAACAAAGAGTTGGCGCAGAGATAGAATCAGAGAGCTGAGGGAGAGGAGGGAGAGATAGTGGCAGAGACTTAGACAGAGCAACAGAGAGGGTGGTAAAGACAGAGATTGATAGAGAGACAGGGTGAGAACAAAATAAAGACAGAGATAATGACAGGGGGAGATACAGAAGGAAAGAGAAGGGGGAGACAGAGGCAGGAGGGAGAGAAAGATAGACAAGATGAAGGGACAGAGGGACATAGGGATAGTGAGAAAGACAGAGACAAGATGGCGCGACAGAGGGACAGAAGGATAGTGAGAGAGACAGAGACAAGAGGGAGAGAGACAGACACACAGACACAGAGAGGAAGAGAGGGCATAGACGGAAGAGAGAGATGGGCAGAAAGAGAGAGAAAGAGAGATCAAGTGAGACAAAAAGTGACAGTTAGAGAAAAACAGATAGAGAGGGAAGGAATGTGAGTGAGAGGAAAATAGAGAGAGACGGGAGACAGAAAGGGGGAATGAAAGACAGAGAGAGAGAGAAAGTGAGACTGAGAGAAAGAACAGAGAGTAAAGCAGAGGAACAGAGAATGAGAGGGAAATATAAAGAGAGAAAGACAGAATGCGAGATAGAGAGACAGTGAGAGAAAAGAGAGCGAGACAGAGAGAACAGAGCGAGAGGAACAGAGAGAATCACACAGCAGAGAGAAATGCAGGGAGATACAGAAGGAGAAAGAGCGAGAGACTGATGGGGTGAAAAAATAGAGACAGAGATAGAAAGACAGCGAGAGAGAGCGACAGAGACAGAGACAAGAGGGAGGGAAGGATAGACAGGATGGAAGGACAGAGGGATAGCGACAGAGAGAGACGAAGATTAGGGGGAGACAGAAAACGAAACACAGGCAAAAAGACAGAGATAGAGGACAAAGAAAGAAAGAGTGGGTGAGAGAGACGGGGCAGGAAGAGAGAAAGTGAGACAGTGAGAGATCAAAAGAGTGGTGAGAATGTGGAACTCGCTACCACGGGGAGTGGTTGAAGTGAATAGTATCGGTGTATTTAAGCACAGGGTAGATAATCTGATGAGGGAGAAGGGAATAGAGGGTTATGTTGATAGAGTTAGATGAGGAAAAGCGGAGGCTCAAGTGCAGCATAAATGCCAGCATGGCTGGTTGGGTCGAATGGCCTGTTTCTGTGCTGTATATCCCATGTAGAGAAAGGGGGGCAGAGAGAGAGAGAGAGAAAGTGAGAGAGTGAGAGAGCAAAAGAGAGAGAAAGAGGGCTGTAGAGATTTGTGTCGTTGGCCAGTCCCAGTAATAAATAGCACTCGGGAATGAAATGTACATTATAATGCTGCATTACTTGTGGCCATTCTAAAGTGAAAATCCTCAAACCCTATCGGTATCTTGGCTTTTCTCAGGAGTGAGCGCACTGTTGTGGAGTATTTTAAACCAGCACTCGACACAAGTGTATTAGATCATTATTCAAATGGTCTTTAATACACCGGTGGGGAGACAATCTTTAACTAGCGCACCAGTAAGGACTTCTCCAAAATTATACAGTAAGCGTTACATATTTATACGTTCAAAAGTCGTGGTATCCTCGTGCATATTCCGTTACACTGTTTTAATTGGCTTAAGGCCCGCGTGCACAGTTGCTGTTTGGTTAATTCCCTATCTCGCGTCACACAATCTTTTGCCGATATTTTATTGTCACATGATCTTTATGATCTCACCTGTTGATAACCTTTAGTAAAACCACATGTCTGCATTTCTGTCTTGCTGTGCCCCGTGTGGTTTTACTTCCATAGTTTGTGGTTGGTGCTTCGGAGCTAACTTCATCTAATCTTGCAAAAGCATCGAAACCTTGTGGTCAACATGTCTGATCTCTGCCGGTCCCTGTCTCAACCGTGTCTAGTGTGCAGCTGCATTGTTAACCCCTTAATTCATGAAGGGCGCCGCTGCTTCACTTCACTAGTCTCTTATGTGGGACCTTATCGAAAGCCTTCTGAAAGTCCAAATGCACCCACATCCACTGGTTCTCCCTTATCTATTCTACCAGTTATATCCCTGCCCCTGGACACAGGTCCCGCCCCCTGGATACTTGTCCCACCCCTGGACACAGGCCCTGCCCCCTGGACACCGGTCCCGCCCCCCTGGACCCAGGCCCTGTCCCCCTGGACCCAGGACCCCACTGGCCCCGCCCCTGGACACAGGTCCCGCCCCTTGGACACTGGCCCCACCCCCTGGACACTGGCCATAGAAACATAGAAGATAGGAGCAGGAGTAGGCCATTCGTGCCCTCGAGCCTGCTCCGCCATTCAATGCAATCCTGGCTGATCATCCAAATTCAGTACCCTGTCCTGCCTTCTCTCCTTATCCCTTTAACCTTAAGAAATATATCTAACTCCTTCTTGAATATATTTAATGAATTGGCCTCAACTGTCTTCTGTGGTAGAGAATTCCACAGGTTCACCACTCTCTGGGTGAAGAAATTCCTCCTCATCTCTGTCCTAAATGGCTTACCCCTTATCCTTAGACTGTGACCCCTGGTTCTGGTCTCCCCGACCATCGGGAACATCCTTCCTGCATCTAGTCTGTCTAGTCCTGTTAGAATTTAGTAAGCTTCAATGAGATCCCCTCTCATTCTTCTAAACTCCAGCGAATATAAGCCCAATCGACCCAATCTCTCCTCATACGTCATTCCTGCCATCCAGGTATCAATCTGGTGAATCTTCGCTGCACTCCCTCCATGGCAAGAACATCCTTCCTCAGATAAGGCGACCAAAACTGCACACAATACTCAAGGTGTGGTCTCACCAAGGCCCTGTACAACTGCAGCAAGACATCCTTGTTCCTGAACTCGAATCCTCTCGCTATGAAGGCCAACATACCATTTGCCTTCTTAACAACTTGCTGCACCTACATGCTTACCTTCAGCGACTGGTGCACAAGGACACCCAGGTCGCGTTGCACTTCCCCTTCTCCCAATCTATTGCCGTTCAGATAATAATCTGCCTTCCTGTTTTTGCCACCAAAGTGGATAACCTCGCATCTATCCACATTATACTGCATCTGCCATGCATCTGCCCAATCACCCAACCTGTACAAATCATCCTGGAGTTTCTCAGCATCCTCCTCACAGCACACACGCCCACCCAGCTTTGTGTCATCTGCAAACTTGGAGATATTACATCTAGTTCCCTCGTCTCGATCATTTATATTGTGAAGAACTGGGGTCCTAGCACTGATCCCTGCGGTACCCCACTAGTCACTGCCTGCCACTCAGAGAAAGACCCGTTTATTCCAACTCTTTACTTCCTGTCTGCCAACCAGTTCTCTATCCAAGTCAGTACCTTGCCCTCAATCCCATGTGCCTTAAATTTACACGCTAATCTCTTATACGGTACCTTATCAAAAGCCTTCTAAAAGTCCAAATACACCACGTCCCTTATCTATTTTACCAGTTACATCCTCAAAAAATTCCAGTAGATTAGTCAAGCACGATTTACCTTTTGTAAATCCATGTTGACTTTGTCCGATCCTGTCACTGTTTTCCAAGTGCTCTGCTATTACATCTTTTATAATGGACTCTAGCATTTTCCCCACTACCGATGTCAGGCTTACCAGTCTGTAATTCCCCGTTTTCTCTCTACCACCTTTTTTAAATAGTGGGGTTACATTAGCTACTCTCCAATCGATGGGAACTGTTCCAGAGTCTATAGAATTTTGGAAGATTACCAGCAATGCATCTACTATTTCTAGGGCCACTTCCTTAAGTACCCTAGGATGTAGATTATCAGGCCCTGGGGATTTATCGGCCTTCAATCCCATCAATGTCCCTAATACCATTTCCCTACAAATACTGATTTCATTCATTTCCTCCCTCTCATTAGATCCTATGTTCCCGAAATCTCTGGAAGTACATTTGTGTCCTCCTTTGTGAAGACAGAAACAAAGTATGTGTTAAATTTGTCAGCCATGTCCTTGTTCCCGATTATAAATACCCCTTATTCTGACTGCAAGAGACCTACGCTTGACTTCGCCAATCTTTTTCTCTTCACATATCGATAGATGCTTTTACAGTCAGTTTTACAATTCAGCGGGGGGGGGGGAATTCAGCGGGGGGGGACTCACTACTGGAAACACCACTGTCCATAGACACCGGGACAGGGGACTCACTACTGGAAACACCACTGTCCATAGACACCGGGACAGGGGACTCACTACTGGAAACACCACTGTCCATAGACCACCGGGGACAGGGGACTCACTACTGGAAACACCACTGTCCATAGACACCGGGACAGGGGACTCACTACTGGAAACACCACTGTCCATAGACACCGGGACAGGGGACTCACTACTGGAAACACCACTGTTCATAGACACCGGGACAGGGGACTCACTACTGGAAACACCACTGTCCATAGACACCGGGACAGGGGACACACTACTGGAAACACCACTGTTCATAGACACAGGGACAGGGGACTCACTTACTGGAAACACCACTGTCCATAGACACCGGGACAGGGGACACACTACTGGAAACACCACTGTCCATAGACACAGGGACAGGGGAGACACTACTGGAAACACCACTGTTCATAGACACAGGGACAGGGGACTCACTACTGGAAACACCACTGTTCATAGACACAGGGACAGGGGACTCACTACTGGAAACACCACTGTTCATAGACACCGGGACAGGGGATTCACTACTGGAAACACCTCTGTTCATAGACACCGGGACAGGGGACTCACTACTGGAAACACCGCTGTCCATAGACACCGGGACAGGGGACACACTACTGGAAACACCACTGTCCATAGACACAGGGACAGGGGGCTCACTACTGGAAACACCACTGTTCATAGACACAGGGACAGGGGACACACTACTGGAAACACCACTGTCCATAGACACCGGGACAGGGGACTCACTACTGGAAACACCACTGTTCATAGACACCGGGACAGGGGACACACTACTGAAACACCACTGTCCATAGACACCGGGACAGGGGACACACTACTGGAAACACCACTGTCCATAGACACAGGGACAGGGGGCTCACTACTGGAAACACCACTGTTCATAGACACCGGGACAGGGGACACACTACTGGAAACACCACTGTCCATAGACACCGGGACAGGGGACACACTACTGGAAACACCACTGTCCATAGACACCGGGACAGGGGACTCACTACTGGAAACACCACTGTCATAGACACCAGGGACAGGGGACACACTACTGGAAACCACCACTGTCCATAGACACCGGGACAGGGGACTCACTACTGGAAACACCACTGTCCATAGACACCGGGACAGGGGACACACTACTGGAAACACCACTGTCCATAGACACAGGGACAGGGAGACACTACTGGAAACACCACTGTCCATAGACACCGGGACAGGGGACTCACTACTGGAAACACCACTGTCCATAGACACCGGGACAGGGGACTCACTACTGGGAAACACCACTGTCCATAGACACCAGGGACAGGGGAGCACTACTGGAAACACCACTGTCCATAGACACCGGGACAGGGGACTCACTACTGGAAACACGCACTGTCCATAGACACCGGGAGCAGGGGGACT
>NW_028225179.1:35409705-35441996 GCF_052327205.1 Somniosus microcephalus | reverse complement strand
CCCTCTTCCCCCCTTCTCTGACCCCATTTACCTACTGCTGACCCTCTTCCCCCTCTCTCTGACCTCCATTTACCTACTGCTGACCCTCTTCCCCCTCTCTCTGACTCCCATTTACCTACTGCTGACCCTCTTCCCCCTCTCTCTGACCCCATTTACCTACTGCTGACCCTCTTCCCCCTCTCTCTGACCCCATTTACCTACTGCTGACCCTCTTCCCCCTCTCTCTGACCCCATTTACCTACTGCTGACCCTCTTCCCCCTCTCTCTGACCCCATTTACCTGCTGCTGACCCTCTTCCCCCTCTCTCTGACCCCATTTACCTACTGCTGACCCTCTTCCCCCTCTCTCTGACCCCATTTACCTGCTGCTGACCCTCTTCCCCCTCTCTCTGACTCCATTTACCTACTGCTGACCCTCTTCCCCCTCTCTCTGACCTCCATTTACCTACTGCTGACCCTCTTCCCCCCTCTCTCTGACCCCATTTACCTACTGCTGACCCTCTTCCCCCCTCTCTCTGACCCCATTTACCTGCTGCTGACCCTCTTCCCCCTCTCTCTGACCCCATTTACCTACTGCTGACCCTCTTCCCCCTCTCTCTGACCCCATTTACCTGCTGCTGACCCTCTTCCCCCCTCTCTGACCCCATTTACCTACTGCTGACCCTCTTCCCCCTCTCTCTGACTCCATTTACCTGCTGCTGACCCTCTTCCCCCTCTCTCTGACCCCATTTACCTGCTGCTGACCCTCTTCCCCCTCTCTCTGACCCCATTTACCTGCTGCTGACCCTCTTCCCCCTCTCTCTGACCCCATTTACCTACTGCTGACCCTCTTCCCCCTCTCTCTGACCCCATTTACCTGCTGCTGACCCTCTTCCCCCTCTCTCTGACCACATTTACCTACTGCTGACCCTCTTCCCCCTCTCTCTGACCCCATTTACCTACTGCTGACCCTCTTCCCCCTCTCTCTGACACCATTTACCTACTGCTGACCCTCTTCCCCCTCTCTCTGACCTCATTTACCTACTGCTGACCCTCTTCCCCCTCTCTCTGACCCCATTTACCTACTGCTGACCCTCTTCCCCCCTCACTCTGTCCTCATTTACCTACTGCTGACCCTCTTCCCCCTCTCTCTGACCCCATTTACCTACTGCTGACCCTCTTCCCCCTCTCTCTGACCCCATTTACCTACTGCTGACCCTCTTCCCCCTCTCTCTGACCCCATTTACCTACTGCTGACCCTCCTCCCCCTCTCTCTGACCCCATTTACCTACTGCTGACCCTCTTCCCCCTCTCTCTGACCCCATTTACCTACTGCTGACCCTCTTCCCCCTCTCTCTGACACCATTTACCTACTGCTGACCCTCTTCCCCCTCTCTCTGACCTCATTTACCTACTGCTGACCCTCTTCCCCCTCTCTCTGACCCCATTTACCTACTGCTGACCCTCTTCCCCCCTCACTCTGTCCTCATTTACCTACTGCTGACCCTCTTCCCCCTCTCTCTGACCCCATTTACCTACTGCTGACCCTCTTCCCCCTCTCTCTGACCCCATTTACCTACTGCTGACCCTCTTCCCCCTCTCTCTGACCCCATTTACCTACTGCTGACCCTCTTCCCCCTCTCTCTGACCCCATTTACCTACTGCTGACCCTCCTCCCCCTCTCTCTGACCCCATTTACCTACTGCTGACCCTCTTCCCCCTCTCTCTGACCCCATTTACCTACTGCTGACCCTCTTCCCCCTCTCTCTGACCCCATTTACCTACTGCTGACTCTCTTCCACCTCTCTCTGGCCCCATTTACCTGCTGCTGACCCTCTTCCCCCTCTCTCTGACCCCATTTACCTGCTGCTGACCCTCTTCCCCCTCTCTCTGACCCCATTTACCTGCTGCTGACTCTCTTCCCCCTCTCTCTGACCCCATTTACCTGCTGCTGACCCTCTTCCCCCTCTCTCTGACCCCATTTACCTGCTGCTGACCCTCTTCCCCCTCTCTCTGACCCCATTTACCTACTGCTGACCCTCTCCCCCTCTCTCTGACCCCATTTACCTACTGCTGACCCTCTTCCCCCTCTCTCTGACCCCATTTACCTGCTGCTGACCCTCTTCCCCCTCTCTCTGACCCCATTTACCTACTGCTGACCCTCTTCCCCCTCTCTCTGACCCCATTTACCTGCTGCTGACCCTCTTCCCCCCTCTCTGACCCCATTTACCTACTGCTGACCCTCTTCCCCCTCTCTCTGGCCCCATTTACCTACTGCTGACCCTCTTCCCCCTCTCTCTGACCCCATTTACCTACTGCTGACCCTCTTCCCCCTCTCTCTGACCCCATTTACCTGCTGCTGACCCTCTTCCCCCTCTCTCTGACCCCATTTACCTGCTGCTGACCCTCTTCCCCCTCTCTCTGACCCCATTTACCTGCTGCTGACCCTCTTCCCCCTCTCTCTGACCCCATTTACCTGCTGCTGACCCTCTTCCCCCCTCTCTGACCCCATTTACCTACTGCTGACCCTCTTCCCCCTCTCTCTGACCCCATTTACCTGCTGCTGACCCTCTTCCCCCTCTCTCTGACCCCATTTACCTACTGCTGACCCTCTTCCCCCTCTCTCTGACCCCATTTACCTACTGCTGACCCTCTTCCCCCTCTCTCTGACCCCATTTCCCTACTGCTGACCCTCTTCCCCCCTCTCTCTGACCCCATTTACCTACTGCTGACCCTCTTCCCCCTCTCTCTGACCCCATTTACCTGCTGTTGACCCTCTTCCCCCTCTCTCTGACCCCATTTACCTGCTGTTGACCCTCTTCCCCCTCTCTTTGGCCCCATTTACCTGCTGCTGACCCTCTTCCCCCTCTCTCTGTCCCCATTTACCTACTGCTGACCCTCTTCCCCCCTCTCTGACCCCATTTACCTGCTGCTGACCCTCTTCCCCCTCTCTCTGACCCCATTTACCTGCTGCTGACCCTCTTCCCCCTCTCTCTGACCCCATTTACCTACTGCTGACCCTCTTCCCCCTCTCTCTGACCCCATTTACCTGCTGCTGACCCTCTTCCCCCTCTCTCTGACCCCATTTACCTACTGCTGACCCTCTTCCCCCTCTCTCTGACCCCATTTACCTGCTGCTGACCATCTTCCCCCTCTCTCTGACCCCATTTAACTGCTGCTGACCCTCTTCCCCCTCTCTCGGACCCCATTTACCAGCTGTTGACCCTCTTCCCCCTGTCTTTGGCCCCATTTAGCTGCTGCTGACCCTCTTCCCCCTTTCTCTGACTCCATTTACCAGCTGTTGACCCTCTTCCCCCTCTCTTTGGCCCCATTTACCTGCTGCTGACCCTCTTCCCCCTCTCTCTGACCCCAATAAGCTGCTGCTGACCCTCTTCCCCCTCTCTCTGACCCCCTTTATCTGCTGCTGACCCTCTTGCCCCCTCTCTCTGACCCCATTTACCAGCTGTTGACCCTCTTGCCCACTCTCTCTGATCCCATTTCCCTGTCCTGACCCTCAGTCCCCCTCTGGCTGACCCCATTATCCTCTCTCTGACCTCCCATTCTCTAGTCTCCCCATCCTCCGACCCCCATTGCCCCTCACTTTACACGAGACCACAATCCATCCCGCCAACCCCATTCTCCAGACTTCCTTTCTTCCCCTGACTCCCGAGGCCCTCACTGATTATATATCGGCCTTGGAGTGGGTGGAGCGCAGAATCAGCTGAAATTTACCTGCGCTAAAAGGGTTAATTTACGAGGACAGGTTGCTAAATATGGCATCGATTCCCTTGAGTAAAGGGGATTAAGGGCTGACCTGTAAGAGGTGCTTAAAATGTCTAACGATTCAGTAGGTAGACACCGGGAAACAATTCCGTCTGGTGCAAGAATCATGAACAAGGGGACATATTGTCGAACTCGCTACCACAATCATTAGTTGAGTCGAGTTGCACAGATGTATTTAAGGGGAAGCTAGATAAACACATGAGGGTGAAATGACTAGAAGGCCATGGTGATGGGGTGAGAGGAGACTGGTAGAGCAGAAACACCAGCATGGACCAGTTGGGCCGAATGGCCTGTTTCTCTGCTGTATATTATATGTAATTCTATGCAATAAGCTTAACATTAGATTTATGTCATTCAGGAGCGAAATCAAGATGGACCTTGTCACACGATGGCTGGTGGGAATCTGAAACTCTAATCTACAAAAAGCTGCGGATGCTCGGGATTATTTGGAGCTTTCATGGCTGTAATCGATACATTGTTGTAAGGTGAGGATATGAAGAGATAAGTAGCAAAGCCGGGGAAACAGAACTGAGCTGCAGATCAGCAATGATCAAATTGAATGGTGGAGCAGGCCCAAGACACTGAATGACCGACTCCTGGTCTGAATACACCTGTGTTCCAAGGCCTGGCCTTCGATAATATCACTGGACAGATCAAAGTGAAACTACTGGGAATGGGATAATAATAGAAAATAATGAACTGAGCAGAAATGCAAAACCCCACCGCAGCCCACAGAATCCTGGGGGATGGAGATTTCCACAGAGATTCTGCTCCAAATGCGGCTCCAACTGAGGCAGCACAGTGGCATAGTGGTTAGCACTGTTGCCTCACAGCGCCAGGGACCCGGGTTCGAATCCGGCCTCGGGTGACTGTCTGTGTGGAGTTTGCACATTCTCCCCACGTTTGCATGGGTTTCCTCCGGGTGCTCCGGTTTCCTCCCACAGTCCAAAGATGTGCGGGTTAGGATGATTGGCTATGATAAATTGACCCTTAGTGTTAGGGGGATTAAATACATGGGGTTACGGGGATAGGGTGGGATATGTGTTGGTGTAGGGGTTACGGGGATCGGGTGGGATATGTGTCGGTGCAGGCTCGATGGGCCGAAATGGCCTCTATCTGCACTGTGGGGTTTCTGTGATTCTGTGAACCTACTTCAATATTGGACAGTACCCTGTACCTGGGTGAGCCCGCTTAAAACTGAAAGGGTTCTGCTTTAACACCACCTGTAACCTTTACAGAATGTGGATTTCAGTCCAGGATTTTTCGAGCCCCTGTCCATGGTTACCTCTTTCTACCTGAGATTTTACATTTATTTGGTGCAAAGCCCGAACTCTTCACGTCCTAAAAACATAAATTACTCATTCAATTGCCAGCCTAAACTCCCACATTGAAAGGGCTGAGTTTGGAGGGCCGGGGGCGGTGTAAACATTGAAAGATGTTTGAGAATTGGGGGAATTCAGCTGGGGCATTGACAGGAGTGAGCCCTGTAATGTCACAGAGGGGACCCTGAAGCTGCTTCTGTTGAAGGTGTTGCAGCGATGCGGTCAGAGCCCGGCTTTCAGTACATTGACAGAGAGAAATGTGAGCAAAATATTATTCCAGTCTTTGGGCGGTTTCATTTCAAAACACTTGCGATATCAATTTGAATCTAATTAGTGCAGCACAAACATTACAGTGAAGGGAGTTGACGCGCTGCCCAAATGACTGGAAGTAATGTCAATACTCCTGATGCTTCCTGATCCCACGGGAAGTGTCCCTCAATTATAAATGGTTTTATCTCAATCCCTCATCTCACAGATTCAGTTGAGCCCTGTGTGCAGTGCCGAGAGTCACCATCACTTCTCAGACAGAATGAGAGTTCCATACACCGTGTATCCATTTACCGAGTTACCACCAGTTTTACAGGCAGCAATGATTTACTATCCGATTATAGCAGCTGTTGGAATCCCCGGTAAGTGATTATATTCCATTACTAAAGTTGTGAATCAGGGTTAACTCTGTTTCTGCTCTTATATCGGTAAGTGTCCGTTTCTCACTGTATTTCACAAGTCAATTGAAAGGCAGAAATTCAGTGACTGTATTTCCTGCTGTACCTCGTTCATTGACTGTTCATTTTTTGCCTTTTTAAGTTTCTTTAAACCCCATAAAAACTGCAGATTATTTTGTGCATTTATTGTCATTCCAATGATTCCGTTTTAACTGAGAACTCGTGCAATGTTTGATTCTATGGAATATTTTAATTCCATTGTTTCCATGCCCGGCCAGATTTTCTCTCCTCCACTTTTTCCAGCTACATTCAGTAATATCTGACAAGGACTATATCACAGAATCACAGAAACCCCACAGTGCAGATAGAGGCCATTTCGGCCCATCGAGCCTGCACCGACACATATCCCACCCTATCCCCGTAACCCCATGTATTTAATCCCCCTAACACTAAGGGTCAATTTATCATAGCCAATCAACCTAACCCGCACATCTTTGGACTGTGGGAGGAAACCGGAGCACCCGGAGGAAACCCACGCAAACACGGGGAGAATGTGCAAACTCCACACAGTCACCCGATGCCGGATTCGAACCCGGGTCCCTGGCGCTGTGGGGCAACAGTGCTAACCACTATGCCACCGTGCTTACTGAACATTCACTCTGTTGTAAAATGCTCCAGTTTCTCCCCCTCTGACTCCCGTTGGGGATCAATCGACTGATGGCCGCTCCTGGATATATACCTGGGAATCTGGACAGTCAGGACTGGGGTTTGTTCAGTCTCATTAATCAGAATCTTCCCACCCTTCTCGGTCTGTTTCCAACAAAGTGCTGGATATTGTTCCTGCTGAACACACTCCATGCCGAGGCTGGGTTTGTGCTCCATGCAGGGACACAGACTCTCCCCCTGATCTTCTCCCCTGACTGGTCACCAGCCTGTTCTCAGGCTCCTCTTCACCCACCAGGCGGGCACTGTGCTGCCTTCAGCCGGTGGGGGGCAGCCCATTCCTGTCACATCCCTTCCAGCAGCTCAGACCGGGAATCCAATGCACTGAGAGTGCGATTGAAACAAAGCAGCAGCACTCTGTGAATTTGTCCTGGCTTTGTCCCCATTTGAAAAATCCGTTTCAGCTTCCATCACCTGCATTTTACCCAGAGCACCGATCAGAAGCCGGGTTCTGGTCCCTTTATACAAACTGGACACTTTTATTGTTCAGATCATACACTTGCATGCTGATATAACACCGGCTGAACTCTCAGCCAGCCTGTCCGCCCGGTCCAACCGCTGCTCGCTACCAAGTTATATTTAGTTCCCTTCTGATCCTTACAGTTAGAAGATATTTGTAAAGACAGTTAACCAGCCTGTCCCGATATCCCTTCATCACCTCTTCCTCCATCCACCTATCCACTCTACTCTGAAACTGAGCATAGCTTCTGCCCCAACCACTAACCCTGGAACTGAACTCCACCGCCTCCCAACTCTCTTTGTAAAGATGTTTCTCCCGCTCCCTTTTCCAATGTTCCGAATGTCTTCTGTTCAATCTTGTATCTATGACGCCTCGTTCTTGACCCCATCATTTGCTGGAATCAATCTGCTTCTATCTACCTTCTCCCATCCTTGCAACATTTTAAACACTTTGATCATATCGCCCTGTAATCTGTGTCTGTGTTACATTTCTCTAGCTCAGATTCATAGTTTAGTGTGACTGAGCCCTGGGTATGAAACCGGTGTATTTTAACTCCTACATTACAAGGAATCAAATTCTCCCCTTCAGCTGGGAAACTGAAATCTCACATTCAGTGGAATGAGTTCCCAATACCCGCTGCTACTAAAAGTTCCAGGTTGCTTTTTGAACAAATGTGATCGGCTTCAAACTCCAATATTTCTACTATTGGTTTTAAAACTCTGCCAGGTCTGTTTAAAGATGTTACTCAGTAAGGACATAGTGAAGTGAGTTGTCTCACTGTCCTACTGACTCTCACAAATCTCAGGGACAATGCAGCCTAATGCTCCCATTGGAAGCTTTGCTCCTGTATTAATAAGTCTTTCTCTGAATATTACAGCTCACAGGGTCCATTGTGGCTCGGTGTCCTGCACCAAGAGACCCCATCATTTCTCAGAGATAAATAAAGTTGAATGCATTGTATATCTGTTTGCCATGTTCCCGTTCTACAAGCGGTATTTGTTGTTCCCGCTAACTGATTCTGAACTTACTGACTTTGTGAATCAGGGTTTATGTGTGTCACTGGTCTTTGTACATGTCCGATATCTTTTCTGTTCCTTCTGAAGAATTTGTTTTGCTTTTTCCAAATCAATGTCAGAATTTAATTGAATATCACATCCTCCCTGTCCGCCATCTTCCTTGAGTGATATGTTCATTGAGTTCATAATGCACTTATAATGTCCAGCAAAAGCTCCAATTGTTACCTTCATTCAATGTCCTGTCAGCGGGTGTAATTTTAACTGTAAAAACCGTCAGCACACGATGCAATGGAATGTTGGTCCCCATATTCTCAAGTTGTAATACAGTATCAGTTATTTCCCTGCTTCAGATAAGGTTTCACACAGATATTATTAACAAAAGTGAGATTGCACAGTATTGGAGGTAACCTTGTGAGACGGGTTGGTAGTTGCTTGCGAGGAAGGAAACAAAAAGTAGGGATAAATGTTGATGGGATTTTGTTTTTTTTCACAAGGGTGTTTAAATTCGAAAGTGAGCAAGTGATGCTTCAGTTATATCGAACCTTGGTCAGACCCCATCTGGAGCAGGAGGTTCAGTCTTGGGCACCGCATCGCAGGAAAAATGTATTCGTCTTGGAGGGAGTTCAGCGCAGGTTCACCAGAATTACACCGGGGCTTAAAGGGTTAAATTGTGAGGACAGATTGCATAAACTTAGTTTGTATTCCTGGTGTTTAGAATGTTGAGGGGTGTTATATTCGAGTTATTTAAAATGATAAAGAGATTCGATAATGTAGATGCAGAGAAGCTGTTTCCTTGGTGGAGATTGGAGAACGAGGGGACATGATCTGAAAATGAGAGTTATGCCATTTAGGAGGGAAATCAGGAAACACTTTCTCACACAAAGGGCAGTGGAAATCTGGAACTCCTTTTCCCAAAAGCCTGTCAATTGAAATTTTAAGACTGTGATGGATATAACTTTTTATGGTATGTGTATCATGGGATATGGAACCAAGACAGGTAAATGGAGTTAAGGTGCTCATCAGCCAGGGTCTAATGTGATGTCGGAAAAGGCTTGTGGGGCTGAATAACCTCCTCCTGTGTCCCTGTGTAACTGTGCATCAAGCTCCCAATTCATCGTCATTTCTGGAATGGGAGTTCCATTAATCGCGTGTCCATTTCCAGTGTAACTGGTATAAGTGATTTCTGAAGTTATCCTTGTCGCCCGTGGAGTTCCCGGTGAGCCATTGTAACCGGTTATTGATTGTATAAGTCCGTGTCTCTCTTTGTATTACTGCTCTCCTTGCGGGTCTGCTCAGTTGCTGTGTTTGTCCGGAGGTGATTATTCTACAGATTACGGGTCAGTTTCAGAAATTCTGGGAATATCACGCCCTAACTGTCCTCCCTCTTCCTTTTGCGCTATGCTTATTGATATGATAATGTTCTGTGCTTTAATGGATTATATTCGGGACATTGCACGGAGAGTGAGCTCGGAGACTGAAGGAACGGAGAGCTGGGGAAATACAAACATTACCGCACAGCAGTAAAGATATTTTTATTTTTAACTGACGACATTGGTGGTTGGATTCTCAGAGTGGTGGATATTCTTTTCTTCATATCCCGTCATTGCACTTGGAAATAGAAACAAGTGTAATTGACGACAATCGTTGTGTAACCAGATCGTTTGTTATTTAAGTGTCACCACTGTTTAAAGTGTGACTCTAAGTAAGGCGGGACTATAATTAATAAACCATTGAAACACTGATCCAATTGTTGAATCAATTAATGGTTTAGTGCATGATAAATGTGGCGAATAATTTTAGCAATGTTGTATAATGCTGCATATTTTAAATAAATAAATTACTGAAATGGTTTGACTCATTACAAAATATTGGTAACATTGGGAAAAAATTAGCCCGTCACATTTGGTGTATAGGAACTGTGTCCAAACCTTAGAAGTGCCGCCCTAACAGCCCTGTGGGAGCAACTTCACCACATGGACTGCAGCGGTTCAAGCAGAAGGTCCACCTCAGCCTGCTCAGGGTCACTGGACAGCACTTCACATCTCTTATCTCTGCTTCGGGGGCGGTACCTTTACAATATATTTCTGTATCCATGGAGATCCCCCCAGCTGCTCAACTATTTAAAAATTATACACGCCTAAAATCATGTCATATCACTTTCACCTAAGAGTCTCTTGTCTATTGTCGGTTCTGCAGGAAGACAGTGAAATATTTCTACTTCACCTACCTTATCTTGCAAAGGCTGTTCCTTCTGCACAGAGTTGTCTCTGATATATATAGTTCTCGTATTTCGCTCTGTCTCTCAATCTCAATTTTTATTTCGCCCTCTGTCTCCCCTCTCTCTCTCGCTGACTCTCTTTTCGTCTCTCCCTATCTCGTTCTATCCATCTCTCATTCTCTCTCTCCCACACACTCTCCCTCTTCCTTATTCTGTACCAATTAACCCTTGACGCTTCTTTCCATGTCAAGCTGACAACCTGCCATACGACACATGAGTCAAACTCTGATATTTTTGATTGCTTTTTCCGAATGTTCAGTTTTATATATCTCCCATATCTGCTGGGATGTAATTTTGGTAAATCTTAACACACCAGGGTGACAGATTCTCAATATTTCTCATGTGTCGGATTAATATTACAGATGGATTCGTCCAATTCAGAGGTACAACCTTCCCACTCAACCTTTCTGAAGCTGAATCTCGGCAGGTGCTTTGTTGTCCTGGGTTGGACTGCAGCCGCTATTGTCACTTGCACTGGTCTTTGCTGCAAGCTCGGGATCGCCGCCATCAGCTCCCTCTGAAGTTTCATCCATTATCAGAGGTGACAAAAGCGAGGTCGAGAGTGTGCTCCGTCTTACATCGTGTACTTTGGAAGGTTCAATTATTCCTGGGATCACAGAACAAGGTCAGCTTGTTTGTTGCTGCTCACATCTGACCTTCTCCCCCTTGTGGTGATTGTTGGAGTTTGCCCAGATGATGTTGAACTGTTCAAGGCGCCCATGTCAGGACCTGGGGTTTCCAACGAGGGGAAGTCGGTTGATCAGGTGAACTGTCCATCTGACTTTTTCCTGTTCTAACGAAGGGTCATCGACCTGAAACGTTAACTGTGTTTCTCTTTCTACAGATGCTGCCTGACCTGCTGAGTATTTCCAGCATTTTCTGTTTTGATTTCAGATTTCCAGCATCCGCAGTATTTTGCTTTTGTTGAAATGTCCCATTTGGTGGTTTGTAAACAGAAACTGGTCGAGTTGACCCACAACAAGTCGCTTTGTAACATGGTGTTTGACATTTGTCTTTTCAACAGTTTTTAGTCATGACGCCCAGTCTGAGAATCCAACCTGACAAATACCAGCCATTTCCGACCCCCGCCTGGTATCTGCTCCCCTCTCCTGGCCACGGATCCAAACCCCGCCGATGATCTCACCTTCGGTGCTCCCCATTTAGCATTTACCACATTTCGGGCCGGCTTCATTCTCACTGCTCCTCACCCATCATTTATCTCCCAATTTATAACTGACCATTCAGTACTTATTTTCAATCACTTTTCTTTCGATTTGTTTTCATTCGTTCTTCCATCACTGAACTGCTACTTGCTGCTATTAATTATAACTCATTATCTGGCTGTCCATTTGCTCATACAATTTAACGTCCGGTAATTTACTCGGAACTCGTCAGGATTCCTTGCACTTCTGATGAAGCTGTGATGGTGGAAGAGGAGCAGCTCCGAGGAAATTCCCAGAGAATCCATTTTGTTCATGTTTTACTCTTTGCTGGAGGCGTTTATTTTCACTTATTTACTCCAGACTCTCTTATACTGAACATTGCAATTTTATGTTAAAATTGTTGTCAACTGCACAATCCTAGCAGCGGTAACGAGTTCAGTTCCCATTCCCAGATCCTGCAGTAAAGTACATTTCACATCAAATACTGTGAAACTGGCTCCCTTGCTGTAATCTGAAGGCTGATTCCCTGTTTCTGTTTGTTTCCCATTTACAGCGAACGTGATGACGATTGTGATCCTGTCCCGGGGTAAGTGCGGTCTCTCCAGGTGTATCACCCGCTATCTGGTGGCCATGGCAGCGGCGGATCTACTGGTCATTATCACTGAAGTGATACTGGTTCAGATTAATGATTATTATTTCCCTACTAACTTCCTGTTCCTCACACCTGTGTGTTCTTTCCACACTGTCCTGGTCCGTGCAGTCACAGATATTTCTGTCTGGTTAACAGTTGCTTTCACTTTTGATCGTTTTGTTACCATTTGTTGCCAGAAGCTGAGGACTAAATATTGCACTGAGAAAACTGCAGCCGTGGTTATAGGAACCGTGTGTCTGCTGTTCTGTTTGAAAAACATTCCCTGGTACTTTGCAGTTGAACCCTTCTATACAATCGACAACGTGCCCTGGGGCTGTAATACAAAACTAGAGTATTACACTGTAACTGCGTGGGTAGCATTTACCTGGATCCAGCGCTGTTTCACCCCACTGCTCCCAATATTCCTGATGATGCTGCTCAATGCTCTGACCGTAAGACACATTTTGGCGGCCAGTAGAGTCCGCAGGAGGCTGAGGAGCAGCAAGAATGATGCGAATCACAATGATCAGGAGATGCAGAACCGAATGAAATCCATTATCTTACTCTTCGCCATATCCGGAAACTTCATACTGCTCTGGACGACGTACGTGATAGTTTTCTTATTAATGCGAATTACAAACCATTATTATTCAACAGGATTCAATGACCCAATGCTTATCGCCGATTATACCAGCAATATGCTCCTGCTATTGAGCTGCTGCACAAACACGTGTATTTATGCAGTAACACAGACTAAATTCAGAGAGGAGCTGAAGATTGGGATGAAATATCCACTGAGAATAATATTTAAATTAGTTAAGCAACGAAAAGATCGGAGGAATTCCCAGCATTAGACCTGCATTGCATCTCATATCCCATCCTGTGTTCTTTCCATCTTTTAGCGGAACCCCAACAGGCTCCATCTCTGCCCCAGGCTTCTCCAGATATAACGCTGGCCTCTATCTGACAAGGCCCGCGTGTTTCCATGTAAGAGTCAGAGAGCAAGGTAGAAGAGCGAGCATCATGTGGATGGTAAGGTTATAAAAGCGGTAGGGGTTTAATTGGATTAAATCAAACTCTGGACACAAAGAAAAAGAAGACCCAGCATTGAGGTTTAGGCTGATGTGAGAATGGGATGTTGATTGCTGGATGAGCGTCAGAACACGTGGGTTACACCAGTTGAGTGTGAAAGGCGAATAAGCCCGTCTGTAATTAATATCTAAATAATATAAGGACATGAACAATAACTGTGGCGGCTTATGTGTGTGGATTGCCTGGAGAACAATAAACAGATCATTAAAACAATCAGCCTGTGTTGTCTTTGGACTTTTACTTTCTCTAGTTCGTTAACAGCTCCTCCATCACCGGTGGGACTGTGGGATTTATTGGAACTAAAGCGATGTTGTTTCCTATAGTGAGACTCCTGGACCTGTGCTGATGAACAGTGGTGAACTCCGTTCCCAGCCACTGACTCCATCCCTCTCCCTAACATCTGTCTGAGGCTGACCCACACTGGTCACAACCTTGGACTCATATTTGACCCTGGAATGAGCTTCCGAGTATCCGCAGCATAGTGAAGACCGCCTATTTCCACCTCAGTAACATCGCCCGTCTCCACACTTGCCTCAGCTTATCCACTGCTGAAACTCTCACCCGGGCCTTTGTTACCTCTAGACTTCACTATTCCATCGCACACCTAGCTGGCCTCCCACATTCCACACTACATATACTTGAGGTTATCCAAAGTTCAGCTGCCTGTATCCTTACTCGCACCAAGTCCCATTCACAAATCACCCCTGTGCTCGTTGACCTACATTGGCTCCGGCTTAAAGCCTTGATTTCAAAATTCCCATCATAATATTCAAATCCCACCCTGGCATCGCCTCTTCCTATCTCTGTAAACTCCTCCAGCCCCACAACCCCCGAGTTATCTGTGCTCCTCTAATTCTGCCCCCTTGAGCATCCCTGATTATAATCATTCAACCATTGGTGGCCGTGCCTTCTGTTGCCTCGGCCTTAAGCTCTGGAATTCCCTCCCTAACCCTCTCCGCCTCTCTACCTCTCTTTCCTCCATTAAGACACTCCTTAAAACCGACCTCTATGGACAAGCGTTTGTTCACCTGCCCGAATTTCTCCTTATGCATCTCTGTGTCGTTTTTTGTCTTTTTATGCACCTGCACAGTGCCTTGTGACGATTTACTACTTCAAAGGTGCTATGTAAATAAAAGTTGTTGTTATTGTTGTTGCTTCCAGCATCGAGTTCCCCTGCACTTGTGTCTATGAACAAGGATGCTTCCAATAGTGAGACCCATGTCCTGGGGTCTATGAACAGTGGTGTTTCCAGTAGTGAGTCCCCTGTCCTGGGGTCTATGAACAGTGGTGTTTCCAGTAGTGAGTCCCCTGTCCCGGTGTCTATGAACAGTGGTGTTTCCAGTAGTGAGTCCCCTGTCCCTGTGTCTATGGACAGTGGTGTTTCCAGTAGTGAGTCCCCTGTCCCGGTGTCTATGGACAGTGGTGTTTCCAGTAGTGAGTCCCCTGTCCCGGTGTCTATGAACAGTGGTGTTTCCAGCAGTGAGTCCCCTGTCCCTGTGTCTATGAACAGTGGTGTTTCCAGTAGTGAGTCCCCTGTACCTGTGTCTATGGACAGTGGTGTTTCCAGCAGTGAGTCCCCTGTCCCTGTGTCTATGGACAGTGGTGTTTCCAGTAGTGAGTCCCCTGTCCCGGTGTCTATGAACAGTGGTGTTTCCAGTAGTGAGTCCCCTGTCCCTGTGTCTATGGACAGTGGTGTTTCCAGTAGTGAGTCCCCTGTCCCGGTGTCTATGAACAGTGGTGTTTCCAGTAGTGAGTCCCCTGTCCCTGTGTCTATGAACAGTGGTGTTTCCAGTAGTGTGTCCCCTGTCCCGGTGTCTATGGACAGTGGTGTTTCCAGCAGTGAGTCCCCTGTCCCGGTGTCTATGAACAGTGGTGTTTCCAGTAGTGAGTCCCCTGTCCCTGTGTCTATGGACAGTGGTGTTTCCAGTAGTGAGTCCCCTGTCCCGGTGTCTATGAACAGTGGTGTTTCCAGTAGTGTGTCCCCTGTCCCGGTGTTTATGGACAGTGATGTTTCCAGTAGTGAGTCCCCTGTCCCGGTGTCTATGAACAGTAGTGTTTCCAGTAGTGAGTCCCCTGTCCCGGTGTCTATGGACAGTGGTGTTTCCAGTAGTGAGTCCCCTGTCCCTGTGTCTATGAACAGTGGTGTTTCCAGTAGTGTGTCCCCTGTCCCGGTGTCTATGAACAGTGGTGTTTCCAGTATTGAGTCCCCTGTCCCGGTGTCTATGGACAGTGGTGTTTCCAGTGGTGAGTCCCCTGTCCCTGTGTCTATGGACAGTGGTGTTTCCAGTAGTGAGTCCCCTGTCCCTGTGTCTATGAACAGTGGTGTTTCCAGTAGTGAGTCCCCTGTCCCTGTGTCTATGAACAGTGGTGTTTCCAGCAGTGAGTCCCCTGTACCGGTGTCTATGGACAGTGGTGTTTCCAGCAGTGAGTCCCCTGTACCGGTGTCTATGGACAGTGGTGTTTCCAGCAGTGAGTCCCCTGTCCCGGTGTCTATGGACAGTGGTGTTTCCAGTAGTGTGTCCCCTGTCCCGGTGTCTATGGACAGTGGTGTTTCCAGTAGTGAGTCCCCTGTCCCGGTGTCTATGGACAGTGGTGTTTCCAGTAGTGAGTCCCCTGCCCCTGTGTCTATGGACAGTGGTGTTTCCAGTAGTGTGTCCCCTGTCCCGGTGTCTATGAACAGTGGTGTTTCCAGTAGTGAGCCCCCTGTCCCTGTGTCTATGGACAGTGGTGTTTCCAGAAGTGAGCCCCTGTCCCGGTGTCTATGGACAGTGGTGTTTCCAGTAGTGAGTCCCCTGTCCCTGTGTCTATGGACAGTGGTGTTTCCAGTAGTGAGTCCCCTGTCCCTGTGTCTATGAACAGTGGTGTTTCCAGTAGTGAGTCCCCTGTCCCGGTGTCTATGAACAGTGGTGTTTCCAGTAGTGAGTCCCCTGTCCCGGTGTCTATGAACAGTGGTGTTTCCAGTAGTGAGTCCCCTGTCCCTGTGTCTATGAACAGTGGTGTTTCCAGTAGTGAGTCCCCTGTCCCGGTGTCTATGGACAGTGGTGTTTCCAGTAGTGAGTCCCCTGTCCCGGTGTCTATGGACAGTGGTGTTTCCAGTAGTGTGTCCCCTGTCCCGGTGTCTATGAACAGTGGTGTTTCCAGTAGTGAGTCCCCTGTCCCTGTGTCTATGGACAGTGGTGTTTCCACTAGTGAGTCCCCTGTCCCGGTGTCTATGGACAGTGGTGTTTCCAGTAGTGAGTCCCATGTCCTGGGGTCTATGGACAGTGGTGTTTCCAGTAGTGAGTCCCCTGTCCCGGTGTCTATGGACAGTGGTGTTGCCAGTAGTGAGTCCCCTGTCCCGGTGTCTATGGACAGTGGTGTTTCCAGTAGTGAGTCCCCTGTCCCTGTGTCTATGGACAGTGGTGTTTCCAGTAGTGAGTCCCCTGTCCCTGTGTCTATGAACAGTGGTGTTTCCAGTAGTGAGTCCCCTGTCCCGGTGTCTATGGACAGTGGTGTTTCCAGTAGTGAGTCCCCTGTCCCGGTGTCTATGGACAGTGGTGTTTCCAGTGGTGAGTCCCCTGTCCCGGTGTCTATGGACAGTGGTGTTTCCAGTGGTGAGTCCCCTGTCCCTGTGTCTATGAACAGTGGTGTTTCCAGTAGTGAGTCCCAGGTCCTGGGGTCTATGGACAGTGGTGTTTCCAGTAGTGAGTCCCCTGTCCTGGTGTCTATGGACAGTGGTGTTTCCAGTAGTGAGTCCCCTGTCCCGGGGTCTATGGACAGTGGTGTTTCCAGCAGTGAGTCCCCTGTCCCTGTGTCTATGAACAGTGGTGTTTCCAGTAGTGAGCCCCCTGTCCCTGTGTCTATGGACAGTGGTGTTTCCAGTAGTGAGTCCCCCGTCCCGGTGTCTATGAACAGTGGTGTTTCCAGTAGTGAGTCCCCTGTCCCGGTGTCTATGAACAGTGGTGTTTCCAGTAGTGAGTCCCCTGTCCCGGTGTCTATGGACAGTGGTGTTTCCAGTAGTGAGTCCCCCGTCCCGGTGTCTATGAACAGTGGTGTTTCCAGTAGTGAGTCCCCTGTCCCGGTGTCTATGAACAGTGGTGTTTCCAGTAGTGAGTCCCCTGTCCCGGTGTCTATGAACAGTGGTGTTTCCAATAGTGAGTCCCCTGTCCCGGTGTCTATGAACAGAGGTGTTTCCAGTAGTGAGTCCCCTGTCCCGGTGTCTATGAACAGTGGTGTTTCCAGTAGTGAGTCCCCTGTCCCGGTGTCTATGAACAGTGGTGTTTCCAGTAGTGAGTCCCCTGTCCCGGTGTCTATGAACAGTGGTGTTTCCAGTAGTGAGTCCCCTGTCCCGGTGTCTATGAACAGTGGTGTTTCCAGTAGTGAGTCCCCTGTCCCGGTGTCTATGGACAGTGGTGTTTCCAGTAGTGAGTCCCCTGTCCCGGTGTCTATGGACAGTGGTGTTGCCAGTAGTGAGTCCCCTGTCCCGGTGTCTATGGACAGTGGTGTTTCCAGTAGTGAGTCCCCTGTCCCTGTGTCTATGGACAGTGGTGTTTCCAGTAGTGAGTCCCCTGTCCCTGTGTCTATGAACAGTGGTGTTTCCAGTAGTGAGTCCCCTGTCCCGGTGTCTATGGACAGTGGTGTTTCCAGTAGTGAGTCCCCTGTCCCGGTGTCTATGGACAGTGGTGTTTCCAGTGGTGAGTCCCCTGTCCCGGTGTCTATGGACAGTGGTGTTTCCAGTGGTGAGTCCCCTGTCCCTGTGTCTATGAACAGTGGTGTTTCCAGTAGTGAGTCCCATGTCCTGGGGTCTATGGACAGTGGTGTTTCCAGTAGTGAGTCCCCTGTCCTGGTGTCTATGGACAGTGGTGTTTCCAGTAGTGAGTCCCCTGTCCCGGTGTCTATGAACAGTGGTGTTTCCAGTAGTGAGTCCCCTGTCCCGGGGTCTATGGACAGTGGTGTTTCCAGCAGTGAGTCCCCTGTCCCTGTGTCTATGAACAGTGGTGTTTCCAGTAGTGAGCCCCCTGTCCCTGTGTCTATGGACAGTGGTGTTTCCAGTAGTGAGTCCCCCGTCCCGGTGTCTATGAACAGTGGTGTTTCCAGTAGTGAGTCCCCTGTCCCGGTGTCTATGAACAGTGGTGTTTCCAGTAGTGAGTCCCCTGTCCCGGTGTCTATGGACAGTGGTGTTTCCAGTAGTGAGTCCCCCGTCCCGGTGTCTATGAACAGTGGTGTTTCCAGTAGTGAGTCCCCTGTCCCGGTGTCTATGAACAGTGGTGTTTCCAGTAGTGAGTCCCCTGTCCCGGTGTTAATGAACAGTGGTGTTTCCAGTAGTGAGTCCCCTGTCCCGGTGTCTATGAACAGAGGTGTTTCCAGTAGTGAGTCCCCTGTCCCGGTGTCTATGAACAGTGGTGTTTCCAGTAGTGAGTCCCCTGTCCCGGTGTCTATGAACAGTGGTGTTTCCAGTAGTGAGTCCCCTGTCCCGGTGTCTATGAACAGTGGTGTTTCCAGTAGTGAGTCCCCTGTCCCGGTGTCTATGAACAGTGGTGTTTCCAGTAGTGAGTCCCCTGTCCCGGTGTCTATGGACAGTGGTGTTTCCAGTAGTGAGTCCCCTGTCCCGGTGTCTATGGACAGTGGTGTTTCCAGTAGTGTGTCCCCTGTCCCTGTGTCTATGAACAGTGGTGTTTCCAGTAGTGAGTCCCCTGTCCCGGTGTCTATGAACAGTGGTGTTTCCAGTAGTGAGTCCCCTGTCCCTGTGTCTATGAACAGTGGTGTTTCCAGTAGTGAGTCCCCTGTCCCTGTGTCTATGGACAGTGGTGTTTCCAGTAGTGTGTCCCCTGTCCCTGTGTCTATGAACAGTGGTGTTTCCAGTAGTGAGTCCCCTGTCCCGGTGTCTATGAACAGTGGTGTTTCCAGTAGTGAGTCCCCTGTCCCTGTGTCTATGAACAGTGGTGTTTCCAGTAGTGAGTCCCCTGTCCCTGTGTCTATGGACAGTGGTGTTTCCAGTAGTGAGCCCCCTGTCCCTGTGTCTATGGACAGTGGTGTTTCCAGTGGTGAGTCCCCTGTCCCGGTGTCTATGGACAGTGGTGTTTCCAGTAGTGAGTCCCCTGTCCCTGTGTCTATGGACAGTGGTGTTTCCAGTAGTGAGCCCCCTGTCCCTGTGTCTATGGACAGTGGTGTTTCCAGTAGTGAGTCCCCTGTCCCTGTGTCTATGAACAGTGGTGTTTCCAGTAGTGAGTCCCCTGTCCCTGTGTCTATGAACAGTGGTGTTTCCAGTAGTGAGTCCCCTGTCCCGGTGTCTATGAACAGTGGTGTTTCCAGTAGTGAGTCCCCTGTCCCTGTGTCTATGGACAGTGGTGTTTCCAGTAGTGAGTCCCCTGTCCCTGTGTCTATGAACAGTGGTGTTTCCAGTACTGAGTCCCCTGTCCCTGTGTCTATGAACAGTGGTGTTTCCAGTAGTGAGTCCCCTGTCCCGGTGTCTATGGACAGTGGTGTTTCCAGTAGTGAGTCCCCTGTCCCGGTGTCTATGAACAGTGGTGTTTCCAGTAGTGAGTCCCCTGTCCCGGTGTCTATGAACAGTGGTGTTTCCAGTAGTGAGTCCCCTGTCCCGGTGTCTATGAACAGTGGTGTTTCCAGTAGTGAGTCCCCTGTCCCGGTGTCTATGGACAGTGGTGTTTCCAATAGTGTGTCCCCTGTCCCTGTGTCTATGGACAGTGGTGTTTCCAGTAGTGAGTCCCCTGTCCCGGTGTCTATGAACAGTGGTGTTTCCAGTAGTGAGGCCCCTGTCCCTGTGTCTATGGACAGTGGTGTTTCCAGTAGTGAGTCCCCTGTCCCGGTGTCTATGGACAGTGGTGTTTCCAGTAGTGAGTCCCCTGTCCCTGTGTCTATGGACAGTGGTGTTTCCAGTAGTGTGTCCCCTGTCCCTGTGTCTATGAACAGTGGTGTTTCCAGTAGTGAGTCCCCTGTCCCGGTGTCTATGAACAGTGGTGTTTCCAGTAGTGTGTCCCCTGTCCCTGTGTCTATGGACAGTGGTGTTTCCAGTAGTGAGTCCCCTGTCCCGGTGTCTTTGGACAGTGGTGTTTCCAGTAGTGTGTCCCCTGTCCCGGTGTCTATGGACAGTGGTGTTTCCAGTAGTGAGTCCCCTGTCCCTGTGTCTATGGACAGTGGTGTTTCCAGTAGTGAGTCCCCTGTCCCGGTGTCTATGAACAGTGGTGTTTCCACTAGTGTGTCCCCTGTCCCTGTGTCTATGGACAGTGGTGTTTCCAGTAGTGAGTCCCCTGTCCCGGTGTCTATGAACAGTGGTGTTTCCAGTAGTGAGTCCCCTGTCCCGGTGTCTATGGACAGTGGTGTTTCCAGTAGTGAGTCCCCTGTCCCTGTGTCTATGAACAGTGGTGTTTCCAGTGGTGAGTCCCCTGTCCCTGTGTCTATGGACAGTGGTGTTTCCAGTAGTGAGTCCCCTGTCCCTGTGTCTATGGACAGTGGTGTTTCCAGTAGTGAGTCCCCTGTCCCGGTGTCTATGGACAGTGGTGTTTCCAGTAGTGAGTCCCCTGTCCCGGTGTCTATGGACAGTGGTGTTTCCAGTAGTGAGTCCCCTGTCCCGGTGTCTATGGACAGTGGTGTTTCCAGTAGTGAGTCCCCTGTCCCGGTGTCTATGAACAGTGGTGTTTCCAGTAGTGAGCCCCCTGTCCCGGTGTCTATGGACAGTGGTGTTTCCAGTAGTGAGTCCCCTGTCCCGGTGTCTATGGACAGTGGTGTTTCCAATAGTGTGTCCCCTGTCCCGGTGTCTATGGACAGTGGTGTTTCCAGCAGTGAGTCCCCTGTCCCGGTGTCTATGGACAGTGGTGTTTCCAGTAGTGTGTCCCCTGTCCCTGTGTCTATGGACAGTGGTGTTTCCAGAAGTGAGTCCCCTGTCCCTGTGTCTATGAACAGTGGTGTTTCCAGTAGTGAGTCCCCTGTCCCGGTGTCTATGGACAGTGGTGTTTCCAGTAGTGAGCCCCCTGTCCCGGTGTCTATGAACAGTGGTGTTTCCAGTAGTGAGTCCCCTGTCCCTGTGTCTATGAACAGTGGTGTTTCCAGTAGTGAGTCCCCTGTCCCTGTGTCTATGGACAGTGGTGTTTCCAGTAGTGTGTCCCCTGTCCCTGTGTCTATGGACAGTGGTGTTTCCAGTAGTGAGTCCCCTGTCCCGGTGTCTATGAACAGTGGTGTTTCCAGTCGTGTGTCCCCTGTCCCTGTGTCTATGGACAGTGGTGTTTCCAGTAGTGAGTCCCCTGTCCCTGTGTCTATGGACAGTGGTGTTTCCAGTAGTGTGTCCCCTATCCCTGTGTCTATGGACAGTGGTGTTTCCAGTAGTGAGTCCCCTGTCCCTGTGTCTATGAACAGTGGTGTTTCCAGTAGTGAGTCCCCTGTCCCTGTGTCTATGGACAGTGGTGTTTCCAATAGTGAGTCCCCTGTCCCTGTGTCTATGAACAGTGTTGTTTCCAGTCGTGAGCCCCCTGTCCCTGTGTCTATGGACAGTGGTGTTTCCAGTAGTGAGTCCCCTGTCCCTGTGTCTATGGACAGTGGTGTTTCCAGTAGTGTGTCCCCTGTCCCTGTGTCTATGAACAGTGGTGTTTCCAGTAGTGAGTCCCCTGTCCCGGTGTCTATGAACAGTGGTGTTTCCAGTAGTGTGTCCCCTGTCCCTGTGTCTATGGACAGTGGTGTTTCCAGTAGTGAGTCCCCTGTCCCGGTGTCTTTGGACAGTGGTGTTTCCAGTAGTGTGTCCCCTGTCCCGGTGTCTATGGACAGTGGTGTTTCCAGTAGTGAGTCCCCTGTCCCTGTGTCTATGGACAGTGGTGTTTCCAGTAGTGAGTCCCCTGTCCCGGTGTCTATGAACAGTGGTGTTTCCACTAGTGTGTCCCCTGTCCCTGTGTCTATGGACAGTGGTGTTTCCAGTAGTGAGTCCCCTGTCCCGGTGTCTATGAACAGTGGTGTTTCCAGTAGTGAGTCCCCTGTCCCGGTGTCTATGGACAGTGGTGTTTCCAGTAGTGAGTCCCCTGTCCCTGTGTCTATGAACAGTGGTGTTTCCAGTGGTGAGTCCCCTGTCCCTGTGTCTATGGACAGTGGTGTTTCCAGTAGTGAGTCCCCTGTCCCTGTGTCTATGGACAGTGGTGTTTCCAGTAGTGAGTCCCCTGTCCCGGTGTCTATGGACAGTGGTGTTTCCAGTAGTGAGTCCCCTGTCCCGGTGTCTATGGACAGTGGTGTTTCCAGTAGTGAGTCCCCTGTCCCGGTGTCTATGGACAGTGGTGTTTCCAGTAGTGAGTCCCCTGTCCCGGTGTCTATGAACAGTGGTGTTTCCAGTAGTGAGCCCCCTGTCCCGGTGTCTATGGACAGTGGTGTTTCCAGTAGTGAGTCCCCTGTCCCGGTGTCTATGGACAGTGGTGTTTCCAATAGTGTGTCCCCTGTCCCGGTGTCTATGGACAGTGGTGTTTCCAGCAGTGAGTCCCCTGTCCCGGTGTCTATGGACAGTGGTGTTTCCAGTAGTGTGTCCCCTGTCCCTGTGTCTATGGACAGTGGTGTTTCCAGAAGTGAGTCCCCTGTCCCTGTGTCTATGAACAGTGGTGTTTCCAGTAGTGAGTCCCCTGTCCCGGTGTCTATGGACAGTGGTGTTTCCAGTAGTGAGCCCCCTGTCCCGGTGTCTATGAACAGTGGTGTTTCCAGTAGTGAGTCCCCTGTCCCTGTGTCTATGAACAGTGGTGTTTCCAGTAGTGAGTCCCCTGTCCCTGTGTCTATGGACAGTGGTGTTTCCAGTAGTGTGTCCCCTGTCCCTGTGTCTATGGACAGTGGTGTTTCCAGTAGTGAGTCCCCTGTCCCGGTGTCTATGAACAGTGGTGTTTCCAGTCGTGTGTCCCCTGTCCCTGTGTCTATGGACAGTGGTGTTTCCAGTAGTGAGTCCCCTGTCCCTGTGTCTATGGACAGTGGTGTTTCCAGTAGTGTGTCCCCTATCCCTGTGTCTATGGACAGTGGTGTTTCCAGTAGTGAGTCCCCTGTCCCTGTGTCTATGAACAGTGGTGTTTCCAGTAGTGAGTCCCCTGTCCCTGTGTCTATGGACAGTGGTGTTTCCAATAGTGAGTCCCCTGTCCCTGTGTCTATGAACAGTGTTGTTTCCAGTCGTGAGCCCCCTGTCCCTGTGTCTATGGACAGTGGTGTTTCCAGTAGTGAGTCCCCTGTCCCAGTGTCTATGAACAGTGGTGTTTCCAGTAGTGAGTCCCCTGTCCCGGTGTCTATGAACAGTGGTGTTTCCAATAGTGAGCCCCCTGTCCCGGTGTCTATGAACAGTGGTGTTTCCAGTAGTGAGTCCCCTGTCCCGGTGTCTATGGACAGTGGTGTTTCCAGTGGTGAGTCCCCTGTCCCGGTGTCTATGGACAGTGGTGTTTCCAGTAGTGAGTCCCCTGTCCCGGTGTCTATGGACAGTGGTGTTTCCAGTAGTGAGCCCCCTGTCCCGGTGTCTATGAACAGTGGTGTTTCCAGTAGTGAGTCCCCTGTCCCGGTGTCTATGGACAGTGGTGTTTCCAGTGGTGAGTCCCCTGTCCCGGTGTCTATGGACAGTGGTGTTTCCAGTAGTGAGTCCCCTGTCCCGGTGTCTATGAACAGTGGTGTTTCCAGTAGTGTGTCCACTGTCCCGGTGTCTATGAACAGTGGTGTTTCCAGTCGTGAGTCCCCTGTCCCTGTGTCTATGGACAGTGGTGTTTCCAGTAGGGAGCCCCCTGTCCCGGTGTCTATGGACAGTGGTGTTTCCAGTAGTGAGTCCCCTTGACCCTGTGTCTATGAACAGTGCTGTTTCCAGTAGTGAGTTCCCCTGTCCCGGTGTCTATGAACAGTGGTGTTTCCAGTAGTGAGTCCCCTGTCCCTGTGTCTATGAACAGTGGTGTTTCCAGTAGTGAGTCCCCTGTCCCGGTGTCTATGGACAGTGGTGTTTCCAGTAGTGAGTCCCCTGTCCCGGTGTCTATGAACAGTGGTGTTTGCAGTCGTGAGTCCCCTGTCCCGGTGTCTATGGACAGTGGTGTTTCCAATAGTGTGTCCCCTGTCCAGGTGTCTATGAACAGTGATGTTTCCAGTAGTGAGTCCCCTGTCCCGGTGTCTATGAACAGTGGTGTTTCCAGTAGTGAGTCCCCTGTCCCGGTGTCTATGAACAGTGGTGTTTCTAGTAGTGTGCCCCTGTCCCGGTGTCTATGAACAGTGGTGTTTACAGTAGTGAGTCCCCTGTCCCGGTGTCTATGGACAGTGGTGTTTCCAGTAGTGAGTCCCCTGTCCCGGTGTCTATGAACAGTCGTGTTTCCAGTAGTGTGTCCCCTGTCCCGGTGTCTATGAACAGAGGTGTTTCCAGTAGTGAGTCCCCTGTCCCTGTGTCTATGGACAGTGGTGTTTCCAGTAGTGTGTCCCCTGTCCCTGTGTCTATGAACAGTGGTGTTTCCAGTAGTGAGTCCCCTGTCCCGGTGTCTATGGACAGTGGTGTTTCCAGTAGTGAGTCCCCTGTCCCTGTGTCTATGGACAGTGGTGTTTCCAGTCATGAGTCCCCTGTCCCGGTGTCTATGGACAGTGGTGTTTCCAGTAGTGAGTCCCCTGTCCCTGTGTCTATGGACAGTGGTGTTTCCAGTAGTGAGTCCCCTGTCCCGGTGTCTATGGACAGTGGTGTTTCCAGTAGTGAGTCCCCTGTCCCTGTGTCTATGGACAGTGGTGTTTCCAGTAGTGAGTCCCCTGTCCCGGTGTCTATGGACAGTGGTGTTTCCAGTAGTGAGCCCCCTGTCCCTGTGTCTATGGACAGTGGTGTTTCCAGTAGTGTGTCCCCTGTCCCTGTGTCTATGGACAGTGGTGTTTCCAGTAGTGAGTCCCCTGTCCCTGTGTCTATGAACAGTGGTGTTTCCAGTAGTGAGTCCCCTGTCCCTGTGTCTATGAACAGTGGTGTCTCCAGTAGTGAGTCCCCTGTCCCGGTGTCTATGGACAGTGGTGTTTCCAGTAGTGAGTCCCCTGTCCCGGTGTCTATGAACAGTGGTGTTTCCAGTAGTGAGTCCCCTGTCCCGGTGTCTATGAACAGTGGTGTTTCCAGTTCTGAGTCCCCTGTCCCTGTGTCTATGGACAGTGGTGTTTCCAGTAGTGAGTCCCCTGTCCCGGTGTCTATGGACAGTGGTGTTTCCAGTAGTGAGTCCCCTGTCCCGGTGTCTATGGACAGTGGTGTTTCCAGTAGTGAGTCCCCTGTCCCGGTGTCTATGAACAGTGGTGTTTCCAGTAGTGAGTCCCCCGTCCCGGTGTCTATGAACAGTGGTGTTTCCAGTAGTGAGTCCCCTGTCCCGGTGTCTATGGACAGTGGTGTTTCCAGTAGTGAGTCCCCTGTCCCTGTGTCTATGAACAGTGGTGTTTCCAGTAGTGAGTCCCCTGTCCCGGTGTCTATGGACAGTGGTGTTTCCAGTAGTGAGCCCCCTGTCCCGGTGTCTATGAACAGTGGTGTTTCCAGTAGTGAGTCCCCTGTCCCTGTGTCTATGAACAGTGGTGTTTCCAGTAGTGAGTCCCCTGTCCCTGTGTCTATGGACAGTGGTGTTTCCAGTAGTGTGTCCCCTGTCCCTGTGTCTATGGACAGTGGTGTTTCCAGTAGTGAGTCCCCTGTCCCGGTGTCTATGAACAGTGGTGTTTCCAGTAGTGTGTCCCCTGTCCCTGTGTCTATGGACAGTGGTGTTTCCAGTAGTGAGTCCCCTGTCCCTGTGTCTATGGACAGTGGTGTTTCCAGTAGTGTGTCCCCTGTCCCTGTGTCTATGGACAGTGGTGTTTCCAGTAGTGAGTCCCCTGTCCCTGTGTCTATGAACAGTGGTGTTTCCAGTAGTGAGTCCCCTGTCCCTGTGTCTATGGACAGTGGTGTTTCCAGTAGTGAGTCCCCTGTCCCTGTGTCTATGAACAGTGGTGTTTCCAGTAGTGAGTCCCCTGTCCCGGTGTCTATGAACAGTGGTGTTTCCAGTAGTGTGTCCACTGTCCCGGTGTCTATGAACAGTGGTGTTTCCAGTCGTGAGTCCCCTGTCCCTGTGTCTATGGACAGTGGTGTTTCCAGTAGGGAGCCCCCTGTCCCGGTGTCTATGGACAGTGGTGTTTCCAGTAGTGAGTCCCCTTGACCCTGTGTCTATGAACAGTGCTGTTTCCAGTAGTGAGTTCCCCTGTCCCGGTGTCTATGAACAGTGGTGTTTCCAGTAGTGAGTCCCCTGTCCCTGTGTCTATGAACAGTGGTGTTTCCAGTAGTGAGTCCCCTGTCCCGGTGTCTATGGACAGTGGTGTTTCCAGTAGTGAGTCCCCTGTCCCGGTGTCTATGAACAGTGGTGTTTCCAGTCGTGAGTCCCCTGTCCCGGTGTCTATGGACAGTGGTGTTTCCAATAGTGTGTCCCCTGTCCAGGTGTCTATGAACAGTGATGTTTCCAGTAGTGAGTCCCCTGTCCCGGTGTCTATGAACAGTGGTGTTTCCAGTAGTGAGTCCCCTGTCCCGGTGTCTATGAACAGTGGTGTTTCTAGTAGTGTGCCCCTGTCCCGGTGTCTATGAACAGTGGTGTTTACAGTAGTGAGTCCCCTGTCCCGGTGTCTATGGACAGTGGTGTTTCCAGTAGTGAGTCCCCTGTCCCGGTGTCTATGAACAGTCGTGTTTCCAGTAGTGTGTCCCCTGTCCCGGTGTCTATGAACAGAGGTGTTTCCAGTAGTGAGTCCCCTGTCCCTGTGTCTATGGACAGTGGTGTTTCCAGTAGTGTGTCCCCTGTCCCTGTGTCTATGAACAGTGGTGTTTCCAGTAGTGAGTCCCCTGTCCCGGTGTCTATGGACAGTGGTGTTTCCAGTAGTGAGTCCCCTGTCCCTGTGTCTATGGACAGTGGTGTTTCCAGTCATGAGTCCCCTGTCCCGGTGTCTATGGACAGTGGTGTTTCCAGTAGTGAGTCCCCTGTCCCTGTGTCTATGGACAGTGGTGTTTCCAGTAGTGAGTCCCCTGTCCCGGTGTCTATGGACAGTGGTGTTTCCAGTAGTGAGTCCCCTGTCCCTGTGTCTATGGACAGTGGTGTTTCCAGTAGTGAGTCCCCTGTCCCGGTGTCTATGGACAGTGGTGTTTCCAGTAGTGAGCCCCCTGTCCCTGTGTCTATGGACAGTGGTGTTTCCAGTAGTGTGTCCCCTGTCCCTGTGTCTATGGACAGTGGTGTTTCCAGTAGTGAGTCCCCTGTCCCTGTGTCTATGAACAGTGGTGTTTCCAGTAGTGAGTCCCCTGTCCCTGTGTCTATGAACAGTGGTGTCTCCAGTAGTGAGTCCCCTGTCCCGGTGTCTATGGACAGTGGTGTTTCCAGTAATGAGTCCCCTGTCCCGGTGTCTATGAACAGTGGTGTTTCCAGTAGTGAGTCCCCTGTCCCGGTGTCTATGAACAGTGGTGTTTCCAGTTCTGAGTCCCCTGTCCCTGTGTCTATGGACAGTGGTGTTTCCAGTAGTGAGTCCCCTGTCCCGGTGTCTATGGACAGTGGTGTTTCCAGTAGTGAGTCCCCTGTCCCGGTGTCTATGGACAGTGGTGTTTCCAGTAGTGAGTCCCCTGTCCCGGTGTCTATGAACAGTGGTGTTTCCAGTAGTGAGTCCCCCGTCCCGGTGTCTATGAACAGTGGTGTTTCCAGTAGTGAGTCCCCTGTCCCTGTGTCTATGGACAGTGGTGTTTCCAGTAGTGAGTCCCCTGTCCCTGTGTCTATGGACAGTGGTGTTTCCAGTAGTGAGTCCCCTGTCCCTGTGTCTATGAACAGTGGTGTTTCCAGTAGTGAGTCCCCTGTCCCGGTGTCTATGAACAGTGGTGTTTCCAGTAGTGAGTCCCCTGTCCCTGTGTCTATGGACAGTGGTGTTTCCAGTAGTGAGTCCCCTGTCCCTGTGTCTATGGACAGTGGTGTTTCCAGTAGTGAGTCCCCTGTCCCTGTGTCTATGAACAGTGGTGTTTCCAGTAGTGAGTCCCCTGTCCCGGTGTCTATGAACAGTGGTGTTTCCAGTAGTGAGTCCCCTGTCCCTGTGTCTATGGACAGTGGTGTTTCCAGTAGTGAGTCCCCTGTCCCGGTGTCTATGGACAGTGGTGTTTCCAGCAGTGAGTCCCCTGTCCCTGTGTCTATGAACAGTGGTGTTTCCAGCAGTGAGCCCCCTGTCCCTGTGTCTATGGACAGTGGTGTTTCCAGTAGTGAGTCCCCTGTCCCTGTGTCTATGGACAGTGGTGTTTCCAGTAGTGAGTCCCCTGTCCCGGTGTCTATGGACAGTGGTGTTTCCAGTAGTGAGTCCCCTGTCCCGGTGTCTATGGACAGTGGTGTTTCCAGTAGTGAGTCCCCTGTCCCGGTGTCTATGGACAGTGGTGTTTCCAGTAGTGAGTCCCCTGTCCCTGTGTCTATGGACAGTGGTGTTTCCAGTAGTGAGTCCCCTGTCCCGGTGTCTATGGACAGTGGTGTTTCCAGTAGTGAGTCCCCTGTTCCTGTGTCTATGAACAGTGGTGTTTCCAGTAGTGTGTCCGCTGTCCCGGTGTCTATGGACAGTGGTGTTTCCAGTAGTGAGTCCCCTGTCCCGGTGTCTATGGACAGTGGTGTTTCCAGTAGTGAGTCCCCTGTCCCTGTGTCTATGGACAGTGGTGTTTCCAGTAGTGAGTTCCCTGTCCCTGTGTCTATGAACAGTGGTGTTTCCAGTAGTGAGTCCCCTGTCCCGGTGTCTATGAACAGTGGTGTTTCCAGTAGTGAGTCCCCTGTCCCGGTGTCTATGAACAGTGGTGTTTCCAGTAGTGAGCCCCCTGTCCCGGTGTCTATGAACAGTGGTGTTTCCAGTAGTGAGTCCCCTGTCCCGGTGTCTATGAACAGTGGTGTTTCCAGTAGTGAGTCCCCTGTCCCGGTGTCTATGGACAGTGGTGTTTCCAGTAGTGAGTCCCCTGTCCCCGTGTCTATGGACAGTGGTGTTTCCAGTAGTGAGTCCCCTGTCCCGGTGTCTATGAACAGTGGTGTTTCCAGTGGTGTGTCCCCTGTCCCGGTGTCTATGAACAGTGGTGTTTCCAGCAGTGAGTCCCCTGTCCCGGTGTCTATGGACAGTGGTGTTCCCAGTAGTGAGTCCCCTGTCCCTGTGTCTATGGACAGTGGTGTTTCCAGTAGTGTGTCCCCTGTCCCGGTGTCTATGGACAGTGGTGTTTCCAGTAGTGAGTCCCCTGTCCCTGTGTCTATGGACAGTGGTGTTTCCAGTAGTGTGTCCCCTGTCCCGGTGTCTATGAACAGTGGTGTTTCCAGCAGTGAGTCCCCTGTCCCGGTGTCTATGAACAGTGGTGTTTCCAGTACTGTGTCCCCTGTCCCGGTGTCTATGGACAGTGGTGTTTCCAGTAGTGAGTCCCCTGTCCCGGTGTCTATGAACAGTGGTGTTTCCAGTAGTGAGTCCCCTGTCCCGGTGTCTAAGGACAGTGGTGTTTCCAGTAGTGAGTCCCCTGTCCCTGTGTCTATGGACAGTGGTGTTTCCAGTAGTGAGTCCCCTGTCCCGGTGTCTATGGACAGTGGTGTTTCCAGTAGTGAGTCCCCTGTCCCGGTGTCTATGGACAGTGGTGTTTCCAGTGGTGAGTCCCCTGTCCCGGTGTCTATGGACAGTGGTGTTTCCAGTAGTGAGTCCCCTGTCCCTGTGTCTATGAACAGTGGTGTTTCCAGTAGTGAGTCCCCTGTCCCTGTGTCTATGGACAGTGGTGTTTCCAGTAGTGAGTCCCCTGTCCCGGTGTCTATGGACAGTGGTGTTTCCAGTAGTGAGTCCCCTGTCCCGGTGTCTATGGACAGTGGTGTTTCCAGTAGTGAGTCCCCTGTCCCTGTGTCTATGGACAGTGGTGTTTCCAGTAGTGAGTCCCCTGTCCTGGTGTCTATGAACAGTGGTGTTTCCAGTAGTGAGTCCCCTGTCCCTGTGTCTATGGACAGTGGTGTTTCCAGTAGTGAGTCCCCTGTCCTGGTGTCTATGAACAGTTGTGTTTCCAGTAGTGAGTCCCCTGTCCCTCTGTCTATGAACAGTGGTGTTTCCAGTGGTGAGTCCCCTGTCCCGGTGTCTATGGACAGTGGTGTTTCCAGTAGTGAGTCCCCTGTCCCTGTGTCTATGAACAGTGGTGTTTCCAGTAGTGAGTCCCCTGTCCCTGTGTCTATGGACAGTGGTGTTTCCAGTAGTGAGTCCCCTGTCCCGGTGTCTATGGACAGTGGTGTTTCCAGTAGTGAGTCCCCTGTCCCGGTGTCTATGAACAGTGGTGTTTCCAGTAGTGAGTCCCCTGTCCCGGTGTCTATGGACAGTGGTGTTTCCAGTAGTGAGTCCCCTGTCCCGGTGTCTATGAACAGTGGTGTTTCCAGTAGTGAGTCCCCTGTCCCGGTGTCTATGAACAGTGGTGTTTCCAGTAGTGAGTCCCCTGTCCCTGTGTCTATGAACAGTGGTGTTTCCAGTAGTGAGTCCCCTGTCCCGGTGTCTATGGACAGTGGTGTTTCCAGTAGTGAGTCCCCTGTCCCGGTGTCTATGGACAGTGGTGTTTCCAGTAGTGAGTCCCCTGTCCCTGTGTCTATGGACAGTGGTGTTTCCAGTAGTGAGTCCCCTGTCCCGGTGTCTATGAACAGTGGTGTTTCCAGTAGTGTGTCCCCTGTCCCGGTGTCTATGGACAGTAGTGTTTCCAGTAGTGAGTCCCCTGTCCCGGTGTCTATGGACAGTGGTGTTTCCAGTAGTGAGTCCCCTGTCCCGGTGTCTATGGACAGTGGTGTTTCCAGTAGTGAGCCCCCTGTCCCGGTGTCTATGGACAGTGGTGTTTCCAGTAGTGAGTCCCCGTCCCGGTGTCTATGGACAGTGGTGTTTCCAGTAGTGAGTCCCCTGTCCCGGTGTCTATGGACAGTGGTGTTTCCAGTAGTGAGTCCCCTGTCCCTGTGTCTATGAACAGTGGTGTTTCCAGTAGTGAGTCCCCTGTCCCTGTGTCTATGGACAGTGGTGTTTCCAGTAGTGAGTCCCCTGTCCCTGTGTCTATGGACAGTGGTGTTTCCAGTAGTGAGTCCCCTGTCCCTGTGTCTATGGACAGTGGTGTTTCCAGTAGTGTGTCCCCTGTCCCTGTGTCTATGAACAGTGGTGTTTCCAGTAGTGAGTCCCCTGTCCCGGTGTCTATGAACAGTGGTGTTTCCAGTAGTGAGTCCCCTGTCCCGGTGTCTATGAACAGTGGTGTTTCCAGTAGTGAGTCCCCTGTCCCTGTGTCTATGAACAGTGGTGTTTCCAGTAGTGAGTCCCCTGTCCCTGTGTCTATGGACAGTGGTGTTTCCAGTAGTGTGTCCCCTGTCCCTGTGTCTATGGACAGTGGTGTTTCCAGTAGTGAGTCCCCTGTCCCGGTGTCTATGGACAGTGGTGTTTCCAGTAGTGTGTCCCCTGTCCCGGTGTCTATGGACAGTGGTGTTTCCAGTAGTGAGTCCCCTGTCCCGGTGTCTATGAACAGTGGTGTTTCCACTAGTGAGTCCCCTGTCCCGGTGTCTATGGACAGTGGTGTTTCCAGTAGTGAGTCCCCTGTCCCGGTGTCTATGGACAGTGGTGTTTCCAGTAGTGAGTCCCCTGTCCCTGTGTCTATGGACAGTGGTGTTTCCAGTAGTGAGTCCCCTGTCCCGGTGTCTATGGACAGTGGTGTTTCCAGTAGTGAGTCCCCTGTCCCGGTGTCTATGGACAGTGGTGTTTCCAGTAGTGAGTCCCCTGTCCCTGTGTCAATGAACAGTGGTGTTTCCAGTGGTGAGTCCCCTGTCCCTGTGTCTATGGACAGTGGTGTTTCCAGTAGTGAGTCCCCTGTCCCTGTGTCTATGGACAGTGGTGTTTCCAGTAGTGAGTCCCCTGTCCCGGTGTCTATGGACAGTGGTGTTTCCAGTAGTGAGTCCCCTGTCCCTGTGTCTATGAACAGTGGTGTTTCCAGTAGTGAGTCCCCTGTCCCGGTGTCTATGGACAGTGGTGTTTCCAGTAGTGAGTCCCCTGTCCCGGTGTCTATGGACAGTGGTGTTTCCAGTAGTGTGTCCCCTGTCCCGGTGTCTATGAACAGTGGTGTTTCCAGTAGTGAGTCCCCTGTCCCGGTGTCTATGGACAGTGGTGTTTCCAGTAGTGAGTCCCCTGTCCCTGTGTCTATGAACAGTGGTGTTTCCAGTGGTGAGTCCCCTGTCCCTGTGTCTATGGACAGTGGTGTTTCCAGTAGTGAGTCCCCTGTCCC
>NW_028225179.1:35362447-35409205 GCF_052327205.1 Somniosus microcephalus | reverse complement strand
GATAGAGAACTGGTTGGCAGACAGAAAGCAAAGAGTTGGAATAAACGGCTCTTTTTCCGAGTGGCAGGCAGTGACTAGTGGGGCATCGCAGGGATCGGTCCTAGGACCCCAGCTATTCACAATATATATTAATGATCTAGACGAGGGAACTAGATGTAATATCTCCAAGTTTGCAGATGACACAAAGCTAGGTGGGCGTGTGTGCTGTGAGGAGGATGCCGAGAAACTCCAGTATGATTTGGACAGGTTGGGTGATTGGGCAGAAACATGGCAGATGCAGTATAATGTGGATAAATGCGAGGTTATCCACTTTGGTGTCAAAAACAGGAAGGCAGATTATTATCTGAACGGCAATAGATTGGGAGAAGGGGAAGTGCAACGAGACCTGGGTGTCCTTGTGCACCAGTCGCTGAAGGTAAGCACGCAGGTGCAGCAGGCGGTTAAGAAGGCAAATGGTATGTTGGCCTTCGTAGCGAGTGGATTCGAATACAAGAACAAAGATGTCTTGCTGCAGTTGTACAGGGCCTTGGTGAGACCACACCTTGAGTATTGTGTGCAGTTTTGGTCGCCTTATCTGAGGAAGGATGTTCTTGCCATGGAGGGAGTGCAGCGAAGATTCACCAGGCTGATACCTGGGATGGCAGGAATGACGTATGAGGAGAGATTGGGTCGATTGGGCTTATACTCACTGGAGTTTAGAAGAATGAGAGGGGATTTCATTGAAACTTATAAAATTCTAACCGGACAAGACAGACTAGACGCAGGAAGGATGTTCCCGATGGCGGGGGAGTCCAGAACCAGGGGTCACAGTCTAAGGATAAGGGGTAAGCCATTTAGGACTGAGATGAGGAGGAATTTCTTCACCCAGAGAGTGGTGAACCTGTGGAATTCTCTACCACAGAAGGCAGTGGAGGCCAATTCACTAAATATATTCAAGAAGGAGTTAGATATATTTCTTAAGGTTAAAGGGATCAAGGGATATGGGGAGAAGGCAGGGACAGGGTACTGAGTTTGGATGATCAGCCATGATCTCATTGAATGGCGGAGCAGGCTCGAGGGGCCGAATGGCCTACTCCTGCTCCTATCTTCTGTGTTTCTATGAAGGAGGGGAGGGAGGCAAGGCCCGAACCCGGTCTGATCCAGAGACAACAAATAACCTGCTCCTTTTATCCTGTTTTTGTTTCAGGGCCACTGGGCGGACGACCTGAAGTTGTAACGCGAATGGCGAGCGAGTCCTTTCCGCCGCTCGCTGAAGGAACAGGCAGCAAAATGGCGGCTGGGCGCTGAATGAGCTTGGGGGTGGTGGCGGGGGGGGGCGAGGGTCGAAGGGTAAAACCCGACCTAATTGGCAGCCTGCCACCTCCCCGGTTCGACACCGCCCCCCCCCTCCCCCACCTGCACCCAGCATTCCTCCCCGATGCCTACAAGCACCGATTCTACACAGGCTGGGGATGGAGCCTAGGCCTTTCCTGCTCTGTGGGGGGGTCAAGGCCCACACCGGTTGGGGCAGTTAATCCACCCTCACCCACCCCCCCCCCACCTCCAGCCACACGGGGAGATAGAAGTGATGTCTCCTTCATTGACGGGAAGTAGGCATGGCATTGATGTAGCCCAGAAATTCGGGTCGGGGGCTTCCCGCGGGTGCAAGCCCCCGACCTGCACTTACCTAGCGCGCCGGCCGTTGAGCTGTGGGCCCGCGTGGGATTCCGATCCTGGGCCTCCTCCAGCTGCCGGCACCCAGTGCTTGTGTATCCCAGGGGCGCAGTTAGCTCGAAGCGTCCCCTGGGATCACGTGGGCCATGGAGAGCCAATGGTAGCAGGGAATTACCCACTCATAAAATTGACAGGAAGACCTGTCAAAACTATAAATACTATAAACCCCAAAACATCACTAAAACTTCAAATAATTTTTTTTTAAATCACATTTTTAAAATAACTATAAATTACATAAAATAACTATTTTAAACAATTTTTGCAAAAATTAATTACAGTTTATAACAGGGCTAAAAATAAACTTACCTTTCTTTAAAGTATTTAAAAATAATAAACCTGTGGAAAAAATGTTTTAATTTTACTTAAATCACCACTTACCTTGTTAAAAGCAGGCCCTGCGACTGCTTTTTAAAAGCGGAGCTCCTGGAGACTTACCCTCCTGGAGAAACCTGTAAAAAAAACGGAAGTTCCAGGCGTACGCGCTGCCTCTCCGGCGCATGTGTTCGACCTGTGAACCCCTTCCTTTAAGGGACCGGACGGTTCGGTTTCCCGCGCAGGCGCAGTGCGTGCATGAAACCGGTACTTTCGTTGGGCCCATGAGTGAGTACCCAGCGCGTACTCACCCGTGGGGACCCGAATTTCTGGGCCAAAGTACGTAGAATAGACAAAACCTTTAATATATAAAGCAGTAGAATTGTGTAAAATTTTCGGCATAATATATGGTGTTGCTCGCTAGTTGGTGAATATTGCCTTTACATATTAAATGATTGATGGAAGGTGTCATTTTCCAATCCTTTCCGCACCACCTTGGAGAATTCCACGGTCTCATTTCCCTCCTTTCTGTGGCAACCTCTGCCCAACACAAACCCATCTAATTTCCTGTTTTATCTGTCCACCTTCACGTACGACACAGTTATGGTTCTCAGCTGTGGGTCACGTACTCTCTCTCCCTCTCGTCTCTGAGTCAGAAGGTCGTGGGTTCGAGTCCCACACACACACGCACTCCAGAGACTCAAGCCCCCATAATCTAGGCAGACACTCCCCGGTTGCCTGTACTGAAGGAGTGCTGCACTGTCAGAGGGGCAGTACTGAGGGAGCGCCGCACTGTCGGAGGGGCAGTACTGAGAGAGTGCTGCACTGTCAGAGGGGTAGTACTGAGGGAGGGCCGTACTGAGGGAGTGCTGCACTGTCAGAGGGGCAGTACTGAGAGACCGCCGCACTGTCGGAGGGGCAGTACTGAGGGAGCGCCGCACTGTCGGAGGGGCAGTACTGAGGGAGCACCGCACTGTCGGAACAGCGGTACTGAGGGAGCGCCGCACTGTCGGAGGGGGCGGTACTGAGGGAGCGCCGCACTGTCAGAGGGGCGGTACTGAGGGAGCGCCGCATTGTCGGAGGGGCAGTACTGAGGGAGCGCCGCACTGTCGGAGGGGCAGTCCTGAGGAAGAGCTGCACTGTCGGAGGGGAATACTGAGGGAGTGCTTCACTGCCGGAGGGGCAGTACTGAGGGAGCGCCGCATTGTCGGAGGGGCGGTACTGAGGGAGCGCCGCCCTGTCGGAGGGGCAGTACTGAGGGAGCACCGCACTGTCGGAGGGGAATACTGAGGGAGTGCTTCACTGCCGGAGGGGCAGTACTGAGGGAGCGCCGCATTGTCGGAGGGGGCGGTACTGAGGGAGCGCCGCACTGTCGGAGCGGCAGTCCTGAGGGAGCGCTGCACTGTCGGAGGGGCAGTACTGAGTGAGTGCCACGCTGTCGGAAGGGCGGTACTGAGGGAGCGCCGCGCTGTCGGAGGGGCAGTACTGAGGGAGCGCCGCACTGTTGGAGAGGCAGTGCTGAGGGAGCGCCGCACTGTCGGAGGGAGCACCGCACTGTCGGAACAGCGGTACTGAGGGAGCGCCGCACTGTCGGAGGGGCGGTACTGTGGGAGCGCCGCACTGTCGGAACAGCGGTACTGAGGGAGCGCCGCACTGTCGGAGGGGCGGTACTGAGGGAGCGCCGCACTGTCAGAGGGGCGGTACTGAGGGAGCGCCGCATTGTCGGAGGGGCAGTACTGAGGGAGCGCCGCACTGTCGGAGGGGCAGTCCTGAGGAAGAGCTGCACTGTTGGAGGGGCGGTACTGAGGGAGCGCCGCACTGTCGGAGCGGCAGTCCTGAGGGAGCGCTGCACTGTCGGAGGGGCAGTACTGAGTGAGTGCCACGCTGTCGGAAGGGCGGTACTGAGGGAGCGCCGCGCTGTCGGAGGGGCAGTACTGAGGGAGCGCCGCACTGTTGGAGGGGCAGTGCTGAGGGAGCGCAGCACTGTCGGAGGGGCAGTACTGAGGGAGCGCTGCCCTGTCGGAGGGGCAGTACTGAGAGAGCGCCGCACTGTGGGAGGGACCGTACTGAGGGAGCGCTGCACTGTCGGCGGGGCAGTACTGAGGGAGCTCTGCACTGTCGGAGGGGCAGTACTGAATGAGCGCAGTACTGAGGGAGCGCCGCACTGTCGGAGGGGCAGTACAGAGGCAGCGCCGCACTGTCGGAGGGGCAGTGCTGAGGGAGCGCCACACTGTCGTAGGGGCAGTATTGAGTGAGCGCCGCACTGTCGGAGGGGCAGTAATGAGAGAGCGCCGCACTGTCGGAGGGGCAGTGCTGAGGGAGCGCCGCACTGTTGTAGGGGCAGTATTGAGTGAGCGCCGCACTGTCGGAGGGGCAGTACTGAGGGAGCGGCGCACTGTCGGAGGGGCAGTATTGAGTGAGCGCCGCACTGTCGGAGGGGCAGTACTGAGCGAGCGGCGCACTGTCGGAGGGGCAGTACTGAGCGAGCGGCGCACTGTCGGAGGGGCAGTACTGAGGGAGCGCCGCAGTGTAGCAGGGGCAGTACTGAAGGAGTGCCGCACTGTCAGAGGGGCAGTACTGAGGGAGCGCCGCACTGTCGGAGGGGCAGTACTGAGGGAGCACCGCACTGTCGGAGGGGGCGGTACTGAGGGAGCGCTGCACTGTCGGAGGGGTAGTACTGAGGGAACGCCGTGCTGTCGGAGGGGCGGTACTGAGGGGGCGCCGCACTTTCGGAGGGGCGGTACTGAGGGAGCGCCGCATTGTCGGAGGTGTGGTACTGAGGGAGCGCCGCACTGTCGGAGGGGCAGTCCTGAGGGAGCGCTGCACTGTTGGAGGGGCAGTAGTGAGGGAGCGCCACGCTGTCGGACGGGCGGTACTGAGGGAGTGCCGTGATGTCGGAGGGGCAGTGCTGAGGGGGCGCAGCACTGTCGGAGGGGCAGTACTGAGGGAGCGCCGCGCTGTCGGAAGGGCGGTACTGAGGGAGCGCCGCACTGTCGGAGGGGCAGTGCTGAGGGAGCGCAGCACTGTCAGAGGGGCAGTACTGAGGGAGCGTCACACTGTCGGAGGGGCAATACTGAGGGAGTGCTGCACTGCCGGAGGGGCAGTACTGAGGGAGCGCAGCACTGTCGGAGGGGCGGTCCTGAGGGAGTGCCGCACTGTCGGAGGGGCGGTACTGAGGGAGCGCCGCACCTTCGGAGGGGCGGTATTGAGGGAGCACCGCACTGTCAGAGGGGCAGTACTGAGGGTGCACCGCACTGTCGGAGGGGCAGTACTGGGGGAGCAACGCGTTGTCGGAGGGGCAGTACTGAGGGAGCGCCGCACTGTCGGAGCGGCAGTACTGAGGGAGTGCTGCCCTGTCGGAGGGGCAGTACTGAGAGAGCGCCGCACTGTGGGAGGGGCCGTACTGAGGGAGCGCTGCACTGTCGGAGGGGCAGTACTGAGGGAGCGCCACACTGTCGGAGGGGCAGTACAGAGGGAGCGCCGCACTGTCGGAGGGGCAGTACTGAGGGATTGCTGCACTGCCGGAGGGGCAGTACTGAGGGAGCACAGTACTGAGGGAGCGCTGCACTGTCGGAGGGGCAGTACAGAGGGAGCGCCGCACTGTCGGAGGGGCAGTACTGAGGGAGCGCCGTGCTGTCGGAGGGGCAGTACTGATGGATGCCGCACTGTCGGAGGGGCAGTACTGAGGGAGCGCCGCACTGTCGGAGGATCGGTACTGAGAGTGCAATGTGATCCGTCCATTGGAGCTGATTGAGCGTGGTCAAAGCTTCGATACTGGGGATGTTGGCCTGAGCGAGAACACTGACGTTGGTGCGCCTATCCTGCCAGTGGATTTGCAGGATCTTGCGGAGGCAGCGTTGGTGGTACCTCTCCAGTGCTTTGAGGTGCCTGCTGTACATGGTGCATGTCTCTGAAGCATACAGCAGGGCGGGTATCACTGCTGCTCTGTAGACCATGAGCTTGATGCAGCGATTGAGGTCCTGGTCTTCAAACACTCTCTTCCCCAGGTACCGAAGGCTGCACTGGCGCACTGAAGGTGGCGTTGGACTTTGTCATCAACGTCTGCCCTTGTTGACAGTAGGCTCCCGATGTATGGAAAGTGGTCCACGTTGTTGTGCCTTGTCGTGGATTTTGATAATCGGGGAGCAGCACTGTGTGGTGGGGGCAGGTTGGTAGTGGACCTTTGTCTTACGGATGTTTAGTGTAAGGTCCATGCTCTCATACGCTTCGGTGAAGGTGTTGACGATGGTTTGGAGTTCGACCTCTTGAGTGCGCAGACGCAAGCGTCGTCTGCATACTGTAATTCAACGACAGAGGATGGGACGACCTTGGATCTGGACTGGAGGCGACGGAGGTTGAACAGTTTCCCGTTTGTTCTGTAAACAAGCTCCACTCCAGTGGGGAGCTTACTGAGTGAGAGATGGAGCATTGCAGCAAGGAAGATCGAGAAGAGCGTTGGCGCTACAGCCATCAGTGCGTACGCCCCAACATTGGAAGACACAGACGAGACCAAAGAGGAATTCAACTCCAGCCTCGAACAATCCCTTGGGACATATAACCAATCAGTGAAGATGCAGGCGGGCCAAGATCCAATCAGGTTGCAGGAATGAATTGTGCAGGAGCCTGTCGTGTGTGTTGTAATGTATAAAAATGTAATGTATGCTGCGACAATTTGGAAAAGTCTGGCTAAAGACAGAGCAGACTGCCTCCCCACCGGTGTAATAAAGACAACTTGACTATCGATCTGAAAACCTTGTGTCGAGCTTTGGTTTAAAATACTCCACAACAGTCCCAAAAGGGCTTCACAGAAGTGTTAGAAGACAAAAAAATGTGACAACCAGCCTCCGAAGGAGATATTGGGGCAGGTGATCCAACGGCTTGGTGTTGACTGTCGGATTGCGAGTGGCAGGCAGTGACTAGTGGGGTACCGCAGGGATCGGTCCTTGGACCCCAGCTGTTCACAATATATAGTAATGATGATCTAGACGAGGGAACTAGATGTAATATCTCCAAGTTTGCAGATGAAACAAAGCTGGGTGGGCGTGTGTGCCGTGAGGAGGATGCCGAGAAACTCCAGTATGATTTGGACAGGTTGGGTGACTGGGCAGATGCAGTATAATGTGGATAAATGCGAGGTTATCCACTTTGGTGGCAAAAACAGGAAGGCAGATTATTATCTGAATGGCAATAGATTGGGAGAAGGGGAAATGCAACGAGACCTGGGTGTCCTTGTGCACCAGTCACTGAAGGTAAGCATGCAGGTGCAGCAGGCAGTTAAGAAGGCAAATGGTATGTTGGCCTTCATAGCGACAGGATTCGAGTACAGGAACAAGGATGTCTTGCTGCAGTTTTACAGGGCCTTGGTGAGACCACACCTTGAGTATTGTGTGCAGTTTTGGTCGCCTTATCTGAGGAAGGATGTCCTTGCCATGGAGGGAGTGCAGTGAAGATTCACCAGGCTGATACCTGGGATGGCAGGAATGACATATGAGGAGAGATTGGGTCGATTGGGCTTGTACTTGCTGGAGTTTAGAAGAATGAGAGGGGGATTTCATTGAAACTTATAAAATTCTAAGAGGGCTAGACAGACTAGATGCAGGAAGGATGTTCCTGATGGCTGGGGAGTCCAGAACCAGGGGTCACAGTCTAAGGATAAGGGGTAAGTCATTTAGGACTGAGATGAGGAGGACTTTCTTCACCCAGAGAGTGGTGAACCTGTGGAATTCTCTACCACAGAAGGCAGTGGAGGCCAATTCATTAAATATATTCAAGAAGGAGTTAGATATGTTTCTTTAGGCTAAAGGGATATGGGGAGAATGCAGGGACAGGGTACGGAATTTGGATGATCAGCCATGATCTCATTGAATGGCGGAGCAGGCTCGAGGGGCCGAATGGCCTACTCCTGCTCCTATCTTCTATGTTTCTATGTAAAGTAGGCGTGTGAACCGAAGCCTGAATCCTCCAGTCTCTAATACATCAACCATTAGGCTGTAATACTAGAAATCATGTTTAAAGGATGATTAGCTTCACACTATTGAGATATATATGTATTAAAAGCGTACATGTAGCATTTAGACAGCTGCAAAGCATGATGGGATGCTTGACCATTATGTTAACTCTTTTGACTGATACTGTAGAATAGCTGAGCAAAGCAGATTCACCAGACTGCTGATCGCCACCCCACTGATCTCCAAACACTTCGGAATGTAGTTATCAGCTTCACAGAAGCAGTGAGGTTATGCACTTTGGCAGGAAAAGTCGTAGAGCAAGTTATTATCTTAATGGCAAGAAACTGGAAAGTACTGAAGTACAAAGGGATCTGGGGGTCCTGGTGCACGAAACTCAAAAGGTTAGTATGCAGGTGCAGCAAGTGATTAAGAAGGCCAATGGAATGTTGGCTTTCATTGCTAGGGGGATAGAATATAAAAATAGGGAGGTATTGCTTCAGTTGTACAAGGTATTGGTGAGACCGCACCTGGAATACTGCGTACAGTTTTGGTGTCCATACTTAAGAAAAGACATACTTGCTCTCGAGTCAGTACAAAGAAGGTTCACTCGGTTAATCCCGGGGATGAGGGGATGGACATATGAGGAGAGGTTGAGTAGATTGGGACTCTACTCATTGGAGTTCAGAAGAATGAGAGGCGATCTTATTGGAACATATAAGATTGTGAAGGGGTTGGATCGGGTGGATGCAGGGAGGATGTTCCCGATGATGGGTGAAACTAGAACTAGGGGGCATAGTCTTAGAATAAGGGGCTGCTCTTTCAAAACTGAGATGAGGAGGAACTACTTCACTCAGAGGGTGGTAGGTCCATGGAATATGCTGCCCCAAAAAGCTGTAGAAGCTACATCATTACATAAATTTAAAACAGAAATAGACAGTTTCCTAGAAGTAAAGGGAATTAAGGGTTACAGGGAGCGGGCAGGAATTTGGACATGAGTCTAGGTTCGGATCGGTCATGGCCCTGTGGGTAGCGGAGCGGGCCCAGGGGCCGTGTAGCCTGATCCTGCTCCTATTTTGTGTGTCTAATTCTGTTAGATTCAGGAGATGGTTCTGTGATAGTGGATTGGCGGTTAGGATCAGATCAGCCATGATCTTATTGAATGGCGGAGCAGGCTCGAGGGGCCAATTGGCCTACTCCTGCTCCTATTTCTTATGTTATGTTCTTAGAACCTTTCACACCTAATCTAGAGCCATCTTTTGTCTCCACTAGTCCTATCACCATCTCGTCTGGTTTTGAATACCTCTTAATGTGAGAGAGATTTACCAGGATGTTACCTGGGCTGGAGCGCTTCAGCTATGAAGAGAGACTGGACAGGCTGGGGTTGTTTTCCTTGGAGCAGAGAAGGCTGAGGGGGGACCTGATTGAGGTGTACAGAATTATGAGGGGCATAGATAGGGTAGATAGAAAGGAACTTTTCCCCTTAGTAGAGGGGTCAATAACCAGGGGGCATAGTTTCAAGGTAAGGGGCAGAAGGTTTAGAGGGGATTTGAGGAAAAACTTTTACACCCAGAGGGTGGTTGGAATCTGGAACTCACTACCTGAAAGGGTGGTAGAGGCAGGGACCCTCACAACATTCAAGAAGCATTTAGATCAGCACTTGAAACGCCATAGCATACAAGGCTACGGACCAAGTGCTGGAAAATGGGATTAGATTAGACAGGGCCTGATGGCTGGCGCGGACGCGATGGGCCGAAGGGCCTCTTTCCGTGCTGCATAACTCTATGACTCTATGAAAACGAGACGAGATGGTGATAGGACTGGTGGAGACAAAAGGCGGCTCAGATTAGGTGTGAAATACGCTGGCAGAATGGGAGACAGCTGCCATGCGGGAGAGAGGAAAAAAAAGGAAAGGGTGGGGCCGGGGGGGGGGGTGGCGGGGAAAGGGCCAAAACAAAGGTGTGGATAAAAAATATAAGTAAAAATGTGATGGGGCCGAGGTTATGATCTGAAATTGTTGAACTCGATATTGAGTCCGGAAGGCTGCAGAGTGCCTAATCGGAATTACATTCTTACATATTACATTTTTACTAATGTCACCATCTCGTCTGGTTTTGAATACCTCTTAATGTCTCTTCTCTTTTGTTCTCTCCCAGCCCTGCCTTTTGATCTATTTCATTTCCTTTCCAGTCTTGACAAAGGGTTAGACCCGAAATGTCGACTCTATTTTCTCTCCACGGATGTTGCCTGGCCTGCTGAGTTTTTCCAGCATTTTCTGTTGTTATTTCCGTGTTCAACATAGCATGCCCTTCTAAGAAATAAGGGTAACTAGCCACAGAGTATGTGGCTTTGTGATTTGATTGCTCGATGGTTAGGGGAGACACATGTCCCAAACCTTCAGACACTGGCTCCTACGGTAGAGTTGGGCTATAAAACATCTAGAAGAGAAGTCTCTGAAATCCCACAGCAAGTTGTGGCTACCAAGATGAACACTAAAAGGAATCGACCGTTTCTAAGACAATCCTTGCTTCAAACACCTTGCGGGGTGATTTTCACTCCGACGTCAGGAAGGAGGCGGGACTACAACTTTCGGGGTTGTAGTCCCGCCTCCATCGAGATGCAGCCAATCCACGTGATTGTAACTTGATTGACCTTGTTGAGCCCGCCCAGCGGGCTCAGCAGGCCAATCACGGGCCACCCAGCAACAGGTGACATCACAGACTGAAATTTCATCTGTCCAGAGGTTTTGACAAATGAAATATCAGCGTTTCACGGCTGTTTGAAGCTGTCAAACACTGACAGTCTGGCTTCTAACCCGAGTCCTTCTACACAGACTCAGTTAGAAATCTCACCGGCACAGAAAGCTGAAGGCTGTCACTTTTGACAGTTCGCAGCCGTTCTGCTTTCTGAGATGATGGACTCCCGAAGCCTGGAGGAAGGAAGGCTAAAAAGGTAAGTACATGTAATTTAAACTTCTTTACACACTTTAGACACGCCAAACACACTTACCTTTGCATTCATGCACCCATCACTCACCTGAACACTGACATCTCGACCCCCTCCAAGTCCTTCAACCCGACGGTCCGCCTCCTCTAACTTGGCGTGGTTTGGAGCCATCGGGAATCACACACTTCAGCGTTAAAAATAGGGATTAGGGATTAGGCTAAAAACTGCCTGTTAACTACCTGTTAACAGGCAGTTAATTGGCACTAATCCCCTTCCCGCCTCGGGGAGGCGGGTCCCAGTGCGGGGCAGGTACCTGCCTCCTTTGAAACTTACATGGAGGCGGGATGGTGTCGGGACACCCGAATTCGGGACTTTAACCCCCCCCCCCCCCGCACGCCTCCAATCCCGACTCCACAGGTCAGTTAAAATCGAGGCCCTTATCTCCCTTTGGAATGTTTGCTCGAAGACTGAGCTGACATTGTTTATCCCAACAAGCTTTCCTCGGGAGATTAATGAAGTAACTGCGCATCTCCAGGGCTAGCACAGTAGCACCACAGAATCACAGAAACCCCACAGTGCAGATAGAGGCCATTTCGGCCCATCGAGCCTGCACCGACACATATCCCACCCGATCCCCGTAAACCCCTACACCAACACATATCCCACCCTATCCCCGTAACCCCACGTATTTAATCCCCCTAACACTAAGGGTCAATTTATCATAGCCAATCAACCTAACCCGCACATCTTTGGACTGTGGGAGGAAACCGGAGCACCCGGAGGAAACCCACGCAAACACGGGGAGAATGTGCAAACTCCACACAGACAGTCACCCGAGGCCAGATTCAAACCCGGGTCCCTGGCGCTGTGAGGCAACAGTGCTAACCACTATGCCACCGTGCTGCCACGGCCGGCAACGGGCTGATAAGCCCGGTTGCGGCCTTGCTTGAAGCTACTTTGTCGAGTCTCGGGGTCAGATTTTCAGTGTGCTGTGAGGCGGGCTTTCAGGCGTGCGGGGGGGCAAAAATCCCGAATTCGGGGGTCCCGACACCATTCTGTCCAAAACCTGCCTCCACGTAAGTTTCAAGGGAGGTGGGTACCCGCCCCGTACTGGGACCCGCCGACCCGAGGCGGGAAGGGATTAGTGCCAATTAACTGCCTGTTAACAGGTAGTTAAAAGGCAGCTTTTAGCCTAATCCCTATTTTGAGGGGTGTCGTGTGGGATTCCCGATGGCTCCAAACCATGCCAAGTTAGAGGAGGCGGGCCGTCGGGTTGAAGGACTTGGAGAGGTCGCGATGTCGGTGTTCAGGTGAGTGATGGGTGCATGAGTGCAAAGGTAAGTGTGTTTGGTGTGTCTAAAGTGTGTAAAGAAGTTTAATTACCTTTACTTACCTTTTCAACCTTCCTTCCTTTAGGTCTCGGGAGTCCCTCATCTCACCGGCACAGAAAGCAGAACGGCTGCGAACTGTCAAAAGTGACAGCCTTCAGCTTTCTGTGCCGGAGAGATTTCTAACTGAGTCTGTGGAGAAGGACTCAGGTTGGAAGTCAGACTGTCAGTTTTTGACAGCTTCAAACAGCCGTGAAACGCTGATATTTCATCTGTCAAAACCTCTTGACAGATGAAATTCCAGTCTGTGACGTCACCTGTTGCTGGGTGGCCCTCGATTGGCCTGCTGGGCCCGCTGGGCTGGCTCAACAAGGTCAATCAAGTTACAATCGCGTGGATTGGCTGCCTCTCGATGGCAGTCTGAGGCTACCCTCCTCGCTATTTACCACCCCACCAATTTTCGTGTCATCTGCGAACTTACTGATCATACCTTTTACATTCACATCCAAATCATTCATGTAGACCACAAACAGCAAGGGACCCAGCACCGATCCCTGCGGTACCCCACTGGACACAGGCTTCCAGTCACAAAAACAACCTTCGACCATCACCCTCTGCCTTCTGCCACTAAGCCAGTTTTGGATCCAAAGTGCCAAGGCACCCTGGATCCCATGGGCTCTTACCTTCTTGACCAGTCTCCTGTGCGGGGCTTTATCAAAAGCCTTAATAAAATCCATGTATACCACATCCACTGCACTACCCTCATCCACACACCTAGTCACCCCCTCGGAAAATTCAATCAAATTGGTCAGACATGATCTTCCCGATATTTAAAGGAGGTAGAGAGAGGCGGAGAGGTTTAGGGAGGGAGTTCCAGAGCTCAGGGCCCAGGCGGCTGAAGGCACGGCCGCCAATGGTGGAGCGATGGAAATCGGGGGATGCTCAAGGAAAGAATTAGAGGAGCGCAGAGATCTCAGGGTGGAGTGTTGTGGGGCTGGAGGAGGTTACAGAGATAGGGAGGGGGGGAGCGAGGACCAGGGAGGGATTTGAAAACGAGGATGGGAATTTTGAAATCGAGGCGATGCTTAACCGGGAGCCAATGTAGGTCAGCGAGCGGGACTTTGTGCGAGTTAATCAAATCAAAATCAAATCAATTTTTATATTCATTGTTAGTGCACAAGTGCAGTACAATGAAATGTAGGCTTGCGGCTCCCGAGAGTGTACATTTAGATTAAGACATTTAAACATTCAACATACATTTGGCTTGTAATACATTAACATAAACATAATAAAGTGCATTGGCAGATGTGCAGGCTTTAGAGTTTATTTGTGGAGTTCAGTAGGATGACAGCCCTGGGAAAGAAGCTGTTCCTAAATCTGGTCGTACGGGTGCGAATGCATCTGTAGCGTCTTCCAGATGGCAGGAGGGCGAACAGACTGTGGCTGGGGTGGGTAGGGTCTTTGATGATGGACCGTGACCTCCGTAAACAGCGTTTCTGGTATATGTGCTCTGTGGTCGGTAGCCGTAAACATGGGCAGCCGAGTTTTGGATGACCTGAAGTTTATGCAGGGTTGAATGTGGGAGGCCAGCCAGGAGTGCGTTGGAATAGTCAAGTCTAGAGGTAACAAAGGCCTGGATGAGGGTTTCAGCAGTGGATGAGCTGAGGCAAAGGCAGAGACGGGCGATGTTACGGAGGTGGAAATAGGCGGTCTTTGTTATGCTGCGGATATGTGGACGGAAGCTCAATTCAGGGTCAAACAGTGTGGTTCAGCCTCAGACAGATGTTAGGGAGAGGGAGGGAGTCAGTGACTAGGGAACGGAGTTTGCGGCGGGGACTGAAAACAATGGCTTCGGTCTTCCCGATATTTAATTGGAGAAGATTTCTGCTCATCCAATCATTGGCTGCAGATTTTTAATCGCTTTCTTTTTCCCTCAGTACTGCCCCTCTGAAAATGCGATGCTCCCTCAGTACTGCCCCTCCGACAGTGCGGCGCTCCCTCAGTACTGCCCCTCCGGCAGTGCAGCGCGCCCTCAGTACTGCCCCTCCGACAGTGCGGCACTCCCTCAGTACTGCCCCTCCGACAGTGCGGCGCTCCCTCAGTACTGCCCCTCCGACAGTGTGGCGCTCCCTCTGTACTGCCCCTCTGACAGTGCGGCGCTCCCTCAGTACTGCCCCTCCGACAGTGCGGCATTCCCTCAGTACTGCCCCTCCGACAGTGCGGCGCTCCCTCAGTACTGCCCCTCCAACAGTGCGGCGCTCCCTCAGTACTGCCCCTCCGACAGTGCGGCATTCCCTCAGTACTGCCCCTCCGACAGTGCGGCGCTCCCTCAGTACTGCCCCTCCAACAGTGCGGCGCTCCCTCAGTACTTCCCCTCCGACAGTGCGGCGCTCCCTCAGCACTGCCCCTCCGACAGTGCGGCGCTCCCTCAGTACTGCCCCTCCGACAGTGCGGCGCTCCCTCAGTACTGCCCCTCCGACAGTGCGGTGCTCCCTCAGTACTGCCCCTCCGACAGTGCGGTGCTCCCTCAGTACTGCCCCTCCGACAGTGCGGCGCTCCCTCAGTACTGCCCCTCCGACAGTGTGGCGCACCCTCAGTACTGCCCCTCCGACAGTGCGGCGCTCCCTCAGCACTGCCCCTCCGACAGTGCGGCTCTCCCTCAGTACTGCCCCTCCGACAGTGCGGCGCTCCCTCAGTACTGCCCCTCCGACAGTGCGGCGCTCCCTCAGTACTGCCCCTCCGACAGTGCGGCGCTCTCTCAGTACTGCCCCTCCGACAGTGCGGCGCTCCCTCAGTACGGCGCTCTCTCAGTACTGCCCCTCCGACAGTGCGGCATTCCCTCAGTACTGCCCCTCCGACAGTGCGGCGCTCCCTCAGTACTGCCCCTCCAACAGTGCGGCGCTCCCTCAGTACTTCCCCTCCGACAGTGCGGCGCTCCCTCAGCACTGCCCCTCCGACAGTGCGGCGCTCCCTCAGTACTGCCCCTCCGACAGTGCGGCGCTCCCTCAGTACTGCCCCTCCGACAGTGCAGTGCTCCCTCAGTACTGCCCCTCCGACAGTGCGGTGCTACCCTCAGTACTGCCCCTCCGACAGTGCGGCGCTCCCTCAGTACTGCCCCTCCGACAGTGTGGCGCACCCTCAGTACTGCCCCTCCGACAGTGCGGCGCTCCCTCAGCACTGCCCCTCCGACAGTGCGGCTCTCCCTCAGTACTGCCCCTCCGACAGTGCGGCGCTCCCTCAGTACTGTCCCTCCGACAGTGCGGCGCTCCCTCAGTACTGCCCCTCCGACAGTGCGGCGCTCCCTCAGTACTGCCGCTCCGACAGTGCGGCGCTCCCTCAGTACTGCCCCTCCGACAGTGCGGCGCACCCTCAGTACTGCCCCTCCGACAGTGCGGCGCTCCATCAGCACTGCCCCTCCGACAGTGCGGTTCTCCCTCAGTACTGCCCCTCCGACAGTGCGGCGCTCCCTCAGTACTGCGCTCCCTCAGTACTGCCCCTCCGACAGTGCGGCGCTCTCTCAGTACTGCCCCTCCGACAGTGCGGCGCTCCCTCACTACTGCCCCTCCGACAGTGCGGCGCTCCCTCAGTACTGCCCCTCTGACAGTGCGGCGCTCCCTCAGTACTGCCCCCTCCGACAGTGCGGCGCTCTCTCAGTACTGCCCCTCCGACAGTGCGGCGCTCCCTCAGTACTGCCCCTCCGACAGTGCGGCGCTCCCTCAGTACTGCCGCTCCGACAGTGCGGCGCACCCTCAGTACTGTCCCTCCGACAGTGCGGCGCTCCCTCAGTACTGCCCCTCCGACAGTGCGGCGCTCCCTCAGTACTGCCCCTCCGACAGTACGGCGCTCCCTCAGTACTGCCGCTCCGACAGTGCGGCGCAGCCTCAGTATTGCCCCCACGACCTTCTGACTCGGAGGCGAGGTGTCTGCCCACTGCGCTTCAGTTCACACTTCCCTTTTGACGGGTCATCCAGTCCGAATTTAGTTAAACATCCGGTTGGATTTCTTCGGATGGTGGTCACACATTGATCTATCACCCTCCTGGACCCTGGCGATGTCCAATCCAGCCTCACATGCCCCAGCCGCTGAAAGTCTTGCCTCTTTACAGGGACGGTTATTGCCTTCCCTGTCCGAGGTGTTACCTGCTACTCGCCATCTCCTGCCCGCCCCAGCTCAGGAAAGCTGCAACAGCCGACTGCCCTCAGGGCCACAGGATCACAGCAGACGTGCCTGGACACAGAGGGTCTGGCGTTCTTCCTCAAAACCGGTAAACCCCGTCACTAAATCCAAGGCTGGCTGAGCAGGGAATGGAGTCTGAGAGTGAGGAGGGACCCTCGCCAATCTCGGCTCGTCCTAACCTCCCGCCTGGCCCTGCATCCTAACTCACACCGAGACCCCATCACCCATCGCCCCCCTGTTGCTCGCTGGCCTACACTGGCTCCCGGTTAAGCAACGCCTTGATTTTTAGAATTCTCCATCCTCGTCTTCAAATCCCTCCTTGCCCCCCTCCCTCCCTATCTCTGTAACCTCCTCCAGCCCCTACCACCCCCTCTATCTCTGTAACCTCCTCCAGCCCCTACCACCCTCCCTATCTCTGTAACCTCCTCCAGCCCCTACCACCCCCTCTATCTCTGTAACCTCCTCCAGCACCGACAACCCTCCCTATCTCTGTAACCTCCTCCAGCCCCGACCACCCTCTCTATCTCTGTAACCTCCTCCAGCCCCTACAACCCTCCCTATCTCTGTAACCTCCTCCAGCCTCTACAACCCTCCCTATCTCTGTAACCTCCTCCAGCCTCTACAACCCTCCCTATCTCTGTAACCTCCTCCAGCCCCTACCACACTCCCTATCTCTGTAACCTCCTCCAGCCCCTACAACCCTCCCTATCTCTGTAACCTCCTCCAGCCCCGACCACCCTCTCTATCTCTGTAACCTCCTCCAGCCCCTACAACCCTCCCTATCTCTGTAACCTCCTCCAGCCTCTACAACCCTCCCTATCTCTGTAACCTCCTCCAGCCTCTACAACCCTCCCTATCTCTGTAACCTCCTCCAGCCCCTACCACACTCCCTGTCTCTGTAACCTCCTCCAGCCCCTACAACACTCCCTATCTCTGTAAGCTCCTCCAGCCCCTACCACCCTCCATATCTCCGTAACATCCTCCAGTCCCTACAACCTTCCCTATCTCTGTAACCTCCTCCAGCCCCTACCACCCTCCCTATCTCTGTAATCCCCTCCAGCCCCTACAACCCTCCCTATCTCTGTAACCTCCTCCAGCCCCTACCACCCTCCCTATCTCTGTAACCTCCTCCAGCCCCTACAACCCTCCCTATCTCTGTAAACTCCTCCAGCCCCTACAACCCTCCCTATCTCTGTAACCTCCTCCAGCCCCTACAACGCTCCCTATCTCTGTAGTCTCCTCCAGCCGCTACAACCCTCCCTATCTCTGTAACCTCCTCCATCCCCTACAACCCTCCCTATCTCTGTAACCTCCTCCAGCCCCTACAAACCTCCGTATTTCTGTAACCTTCTCCAGCCGCTACCACCCTCCCTATCTCTGTAACCGCCTCCAGCCCCTACCACCCTCCCTATCTCTGTAACCTCCTCCAGCCCCTACAACCCTCCCTATCTCTGTAACCTCCTCCAGCCCCTACAACCCTCCCTATCTCTGTAACCTCCTCCAGCCCCTACCACCCTCCCTATCTCTGTAACCTCCTCCAGCCCATACCACCCTCCCTATTTCTGTAACCTCCTCCAGCCCCTACCACCCTCCCTATCTCTGTAACCGCCTCCAGCCCCTACCACCCTCCCTATCTCTGTAACCTCCTCCAGCCCCTACAACCCTCCCTATCTCTGTAACCTCCTCCAGCCCCAACACTCCCTATCTCTGTAGCCTCCTCCAGCCCCTACCACCCTCCCTATCTCTGTAACCTCCTCCAGCCCCCTACAACCCTCCCTATCTCTGTAACCGCCTCCAGCCCCTACAACCCTCCCTATCTCTGTAACCTCCTCCAGCCCCTACAAGACTCCCTATCTCTGTAACCTCCTCCAGCCCCTACCACCATCCCTATCTCTGTAACTTCCTCCAGCCCCCTACAACCTTCCCTATCTCTGTAACCTCCTCCAGCCCCTACAACCTTCCCTATCTCTGTAACCTCCTCCAGCCCCTACCACCCTCCCTATCTGTGTAACTTTATCCAGCCCCTACAACACTCCCTATCTCTGTAACCTCCACCAGCCCCTACCACCCTCCCTATCTCTGTAACCTCCTCCAGCCCCTACAACCCTCCCTATCTCTGTAACCTCCTCCAGCCCCTACAACCCTCCCTCTCTCTGTAACCTCCTCCAGCCCCTACAACCCTCCCTATCTCTGTAACCTCCTCCAGCCCTACAACCCTCCCTATCTCTGTAACCTCCTCCAGCCCCTACAACCCTCCCTATCTCTGTAACCTCCTCCAGCCCCCTACCACCCTCCCTCTCTCTTTAACCTCCTCCAGCCCCTACAACCCTCCCTATCTCTGTAACTGTTGTGTATGTAATATATGTGCTACTTTGAACCTATGGACAGGACTGCACTACTTGTAGGGCGTAGTGATACGCAGTACCACTCCTGGCCATAGGGGTATAAATAGTACTGTGGGTACTGATCTCCCCTCAGTTCCCACCTGTGGGCATGAAGTAAAGACCTACGTATAGTCCCTACCTCCAACCAGTAAAGACCTGTTTGAGTTATACGTTTAAGTCTTTGTGTTAATTGTTCAATACAATACACATACTTAACACTGGCGACGAGTCAGGTTCTTACCCTGCGGCAGTTGAAGAGAGGTTTCAAACATCACCACCCCACTAGAAGCGACAGGCTTTAGGACTCTGAAGCCTCCATCAGCGACTGAGCACTGGAGTGCAGCAGCCATCCTAACAGCTTCCAGCGACTGACAGAAGTCTTTCTGCAGTTTCCTTGTTCAACCTAGGTGGTGGGGTAAGCCGTGCAGCGTTGGCTGCAAAGACAGGGCTGGGGAAGTTGGAGAAGATAAGGGCGATTGCAATCCCTGATAAGAGCCGCGGTGAAACGCGCGAGCGGGTAAGCCAGAGCCTGGGAGGGAGCGAGCAAGAGCCGCTTCGGTCTGGAGCCACTTCGCGATCCAGCGATCGCATCCGCTGATAAGGGCCGCACTCGGGCGATCGCGGCGAAGATAAGGGCCGCACTCGGGGGCTGAAGGGAGACGGCGTCGGGGGACGGGTGAAGACCGCCAAGCGCGGGAAAACCGCCATTTTGTGGGTGGAGGACGACGGCAAGAGCGGGAAGCCACCATCTTTGATAACAAGTAAACAAAATAAAATCTGAGAAATTGCAAATCTACAATGCCTAAACACGGGAATATTAGTACCTTTGATAGTGACCTCGAAGATTGGGCCATATATGTTGAAAGAGTAAAAAATTATTGTAAGGCCAATAAAATTCGTGACCAAGATAAAGCTCTAACATTATTAAATTTAATGGGTGCGAAGACATACGGGCAGTTGAAACACCTGTTATCACCAGAGGAACCGGCGGATAAGACGTTCGATGAGATTGTTACTGTCCTGAAAGATCATCTAAACCCCACGCCGCTGATGCTAGCGGAACGATTTAAATTTTACGACAGAAGGCAGCTACAGCATGAAAGCAATGCTGAATATTTGCTGGAATTGCGTAAATTAGCGAAATATTGCCAGTTTGGAACGGGACTGACAGATGCACTACGAGACAAATTTGTGTGTGGTTTATTTAAACAGGATACACAAAAGCGACTGCTCGAGGAGAATGAGCTGACGCTTGAGAAGGCGGTCACTATGGCAGCAGCACACGAAGCCGCAGCGAGAGGCACGGCAGTAATGCAGCTACGGTCACCGGAGCTCAGTGCACACAAATTGGATGTGAGTTCTGTTAAATGTTATCGTTGTGGAAAGACAACGCATGATCAGAACCAGTGTTGGTTTAAAAACCAAGAATGTAGAACTTGTGGTAGGCTTGGACATATAGCTAGAGTATGCAGGTCAGGGAAGAAGACCAGCAACAAGAAGTCACCGCAAGGAAAATACGCAAAGGTACACAAGGTGACCGAACAGGAGTCCGATTCAGACGCTAGCAGTAATGAACTGGCTAGCTTAAGCTGTAATGAACTGGCTAGCTTAAGAGTACTCAACGCTGGTAAGGGTGCAGACCTCCAGACAATTTGGGTCACTCTTCAGATAGAAGGAGTCCAAGTAAAACTGGAATTGGACACTGGATCGGCATTGACGGTCATAAATAAGAAAGATTGCGGAAAGTTATTCCAACATATTCCCCTACAGGATACGGGGATTATATTGAAAACATACACGGGGCAAAGAGTGTACCCCATCGGGAAAATAGAGGTTGCAGTGGTCCACAAGGGCGAAGACAGTCAAATAATGGACTTATATGTGATATCTGAAGGAGGTTCTCCACTACTAGGACGGGAGTGGATTAGGAAAATGAATATGGACTGGCATTTCCTACAAACAATAACGAGTGAGAACTCGGTGAAGATAGTCGGCCCAGACTCTGGAACGGATGATGGTAAGCCCAACTCAGGTGCAAAAGACAAAGTTTCAGCACAGAATTCCACTGAGCAACAACATAGTTTAACTGTGGATTCTGAGTCTGGCAAGTCTACTGATGTGCCCATTTCTGAGGGACACCGGGCTCGAACTCAACTCCATTTCAAACTACAACAGCAATTAGAACAAATGCTTCGCCGTTTTGAGCAAGAGTTGAATGCAACGAAAGAGTTCTTTGATATAGAGTTGGAGAATCTGGAAAGACAACAGAAGCAGCTGATGGAGAAAATGGAGCAGGAGCACACAAAACGTCTGATGTCAGAGGAGTTAACGGTCAGCCAACTCCTGCATATGCTGAAGGACAGGACTCTGAAATGGGAAAAACTTGAACACGAACTTCAATATTCAAACGAAAGGGGTTCGGAGCTCTCAAAGGTTATTGGAAGAGCTGAGGTGGCAACACAGACTGAGATGACTGCAACAGAGCAGCCCTTGGATGCCAAAAGTACGCTGACTCACGTCAACGTAGAACAACAGACCGCTGAAACAGCTGCTCCGGTAGAGGGATTGAATAGTCCGATCAATCAATCTCCAAAAGAAGTTGAAGTAGTAAAATCTCAAATGAGGTCATTAGTAAACGACTTGCTGAAAGCCCAGAAAAAGCTGGATGAAGAGGTACGCATGAAGAAGTCTCTTCAGGAAAGATGTCTGGACTTGGAACAAAAGCTGGCTAACGCCCAGCTGGGTATGGAGGAAATAGAAGACCCTCTCGCTGGCCTAGATCAGGACGACACCGAATATTACTATGTCCTGTCCTGCCCAACTTGTAACTTCGACTCCCACCATACAGAAATCATGGAGGAGCACCGAAAGTCTACGGAACATCGGGAGAAGGTGGCTCTACTACGGAAAAAGGAGGAAGAGAAGGAGGAACTGCGCATGCAGCTGGCAGCTGACAGTGGAGCCCAGAGAGTCTCCAAGAAGCAGAAAAGGAAAAGTCGAAACAGAAGATGACCCATCTGAACCATTATTACCTCTACCAGATCACACACGTGGTCCCTCCGAACGGAGCCAATTCAGTTCGGAAGTTCAAACTGTTAAATCCATGGAAGGACTATTGAATGAGTCACTCCAGCAACGTGAACCGACTACACCACAGAGATTGAATCTGTGAACTGTTTTCCGCAGAGACTGAATCTGTGATCTGTTTTGACATGAAGTTATCTATGTATCTATGTTATTCTGTTATGTAAACCTGAAGTTATATATGTATATATGTTATTACGTTATGTTAAATGGGGAGATGACTGTAAAGCTAAGAAGGGAGGAATGTTGTGTATGTAATATGTGTGCTACTTTGAACCTATGGACAGGACTGCACTACTTGTAGGGCGTAGTGATACGCAGTACCACTCCTGGCCATAGGGGTATAAATAGTACTGTGGGTACTGATCTCCCCTCAGTTCCCGCCTGTGGGCATGAAGTAAAGACCTACGTGCAGTCCCTACCTCCAACCAGTAAAGACCTGTTTGAGTTATACGTTTAAGTCTTTGTGTTAATTGTTCAATACAATACACATACTTAACAGTAACCTCCTCCAGCCCTACAACCCTCCCTATCTCTGTAACCTCCTCCAGCCCCTACCACCCTCCCTATCTCTGTAACCTCCTCCAGCCCCCTACCACCCTCCCTATCTCTGTAACCTCCTCCAGCCCCTACACACCTCCCTATCTCTGTAACCTGCTCCAGCCCCTACAGCACTCCCTATCTCTGTAACCTCCTCCAGCCTCTACAACCCTCCCTATCTCTGTAACCTCCACCAGCCCCTACAACCCTCCCTATCTCTGTAACCTCCTCCAGCCCCTACAACCCTCCCTATCTCTGTACCCTCCGCCAGCCGCTACAACCCTCCCTATCTCTGTAACCTCCTCCAGCCCTACAACTCTCCCAGATCTCTGCGCTCCTCCAATTCTGGCCTCTTGCGCATCCCCCTGATTTCCATCGCTCCACCATTGATGGCCGTGCCTTCAGCCGCCTGGGCCCCGAGCTCTGGAATTCCCTCCCTAAACCTCTCCGCCTCTCTCTCCTCCTTTAAGACGCTCCTTAACGCCCACCTCTTTGATCAAGCTTTTGCTCACCTGTCCCTAGTATCTCTTTTTTTTAAATTCATTCCCGGGATGTGGGCGTCGCTGGACACAGGAGCATTTATTGCCCATCTCTAGTTGCCCTCGAGAAGGTGGTGGCGAGCCGCCTTCTTGAACCGCTGCAGTCCGTATGGTGACGGTGCTCCCACAGTGCTGTTAGGGAGGGAGTTCCAGGATTTTGACCCAGCGATGATGAAGGATTGCCGATATATTTCCAAGTCAGGATGGTGTGTGTGACTTTGAGGGGAACTTGGAGGTGGTGGTGTTCCCATGCGCCTGCTGCCCTTGTCCTTCTAGGTGGAAGAGGTCGCGGCTTTGGGAGGTGCTACCAAAGAAGTCTTGGCGAGTTGCTGCAGTGCATCTTGTAGCCCGATACGAGACTCCTAAAACAAGCGCTCTACTCGGAGCTCCGACACGACAAGAGAGCCCCAGGTGGGCAGAGGAAACGCTTCAAGGACACCCTCCAAGCCTCCTTGGAAAAAGTGTAACATCCCCACCGTCACCTGGGAATCCCTGGCCCAAGTCCGCACAAAGTGGAGTAGAAGCACTGAACACCTCGAGTCTCTTCGCTGGGAGCAAGCAGAAGCCAAGCGCAAACAGCGGAAGGAGCGCACGTCAACCCAAGCACCCCACCCACCCCTTCAACCACCGTCTGCCCCACCTGTGACAGAGACTGTAGGTCCCACATTGGACTCATCAGTCACCCGAGAACTCATTCTTAATTGTACAGTTGTACAGGGCCTTGGTGAGACCGCACCTTGAGTATTGTGTGCAGTTTTGGTCGCCTTATCTGAGGAAGGATGTTCTTGCCATGGAGGAAGTGCAGCGAAGATTCACCAGACTGATACCTGGGATGGCAGGAATGAAGTATGAGGACAGATTGGGTCGATTGGGCTTGTACTCGCTGGAGTTTAGAAGAATGAGAGGGGATCTCATTGAAACTTATAAAATGCTAACAGGACTAGACAGACTAGATGCAGGAAGGATGTTCCCGATGGCGGGGGAGTCCAGAACCAGGGGTCACAGTCTAAGGATAAGGGGTAAGCCATTTAGGACAGAGATGAGGAGGAATTTCTTCACCCAGAGAGTGGTGAACCTGTGGAATTCTCTACCACAGAAGGCAGTTGAGGCCAATTCATTAAATATATTCAAGAAGGAGTTAGATATATTTCTTAAGGCTAAAGGGATCAAGGGATATGGGGAGAGGGCAGGGACAGGGTACTGAATTTGGATGATCGGCCATGATCTCATTGAATGGCGGAGCAGGCTCGAGGGGCCGAATGGCCTACTCCTGCTCCTGTTTCTATGTTTAATATGGAAGCAATTCATCCTCGGTTCCGAGGGACTGCCTAAGAGAAGAGATGATCCACACTGCAGACACGGTGCGCCGGTGGTGGAGGGAGTGAATGTTTAAGGTGGTGGATGGGGTGCCGATCAAGCGGGCTGCTTTGTCCTGGATGGTGTCGAGCTTCTTGAGTGTTGAAGCTACACTTATCAGGGAATCTCGCCATCACGAGGTTTCTGTTTGACTCTCTCCCTCTCTGCTATTCTCACTCGTTCTGAGAGTGTGGGACATAGGCCTAGAAATTCAGTGGGCCTTGCGCCCACTTAGCGCCTAAAGAGGTCTTCTGCGCCGGCGGGGTTGGTAGCGCGGAAATTGAGTGCAGCGTTAATGGCGGCGGTAGCCGGTAGCGCTGCGCCGGCACCGATGACGTCATCGGTGTGCGCAGCGCCCCGGTTCCGCCCCGATGCCGGCCCGACGCCCATATTCAGTTGCAGCCGCCTCTTCCGCAGCGGCTGCTACTAACATCCGGAGACCAGGGCCTTACTGCAGCCTTAGTGGGGCGCATAAAGGTGGAGGTGCGGCCGGCCGCTTTTTCGGCGGCCGCCTGCCCGCACCTCCCTCCCCGGCCTCCTACACCACCCCCCCCACCCCACCGCGGCATTGGTGGCTGATTCCCGCGAGCCCGGCACTTCTCCGTGGTGCCGGGCTCATTTGCCGGCAGAATCCAGCGGCGATCTCACGGCTGCAGGCAGCTCCTCCTCAAGAGAAGGAGGAAGCCTGCAGTACCCCAGCCTGCCGCACCGCATCGGGTGGCGCAGCGGCAGCTGGAGCGCTGAAATTCACTGTCAGCGCCCCAAGCGGAGGCGAGCACACCCTGGAACAGCGCCCGGTTCCGACTTGGGGCGCTAAAAGTGAATTTCTGGCGGGCGCAACGGGCTCCGGGCGCTGCGCAAACTTTTGGGCGCAACTGAGCTGGCGGGGCCATACCTAATTTCTAGGCCATACAGTTTGTGGATTAAAACATGAAATATTTTAATTTCTTTTACAAATCATAAGAAGATCATGCCCTGAGCATTACATTTTTCAGAAGAGGTACAACACTCCAACCAGTCGCTACTAAGCTTTCCCGAACACCGCGCTGAAACATGACAGTTTAACAAAGCAGGAATCAATCCATTAAAAACATTATCTTCAATTATCTGCCCGTCCTCTTGTGAATTCATCTCCCCGGGGTACGGGTTCGCCAGGGGCATTGTCTTTCCCCAGGGTACGGGTCCCCACGGGCGTTGTCTCTGTCCCGCAGTACAAATTCCTGTGAGGAGGATGCCGAGAAACTCCAGTATGATTTGGACAGGTTGGGTGATTGGGCAGATGCATGGCAGATGCAGTATAATGTGGATAAATGCAATGTTATCCACTTTGGTGGCAAAAACAGGAAGGCAGATTATTATCTGAACAGCAATAGATTGGGAGAAGGGGAAGTGCAACGAGACCTGGGTGTCCTTGTGCACCAGTCGCTGAAGGTAAACATGCAGGTGCAGCAGGTGGTTAAGAAGGCAAATGGTATGTTGGCCTTCGTAGCGAGAGGATTCGAGTACAGGAACAAGGATGTCTTGCTGCAGTTGTACAGGGCCTTGGTGAGACCACACCTTATCTGAGGAAGGATGTTCTTGCCATGGAGGAAGTGCAGCGAAGATTCACCAGGCTGATACCTGGGATGGCAGGAATGACATATGAGGAGAGATTGGGTCAATTGGGCTTATACTCGCTGGAGTTTAGAAGAATGAGAGGGGATCTCATTGAAACTTATAAAATTCTAACAGGACTGGACAGACTAGATGCAGGAAGGATGTTCCCGATGGCGGGGTAGTCCAGAACCAGGGGTCACAGTCTAAGGATAAGGGGTAAGCCATTTAGGACAGAGATGAGGAGGAATTTCTTCACCCAGAGAGTGGTGAACCTGTGGAATTCTCTACCACATAAGGCAGTAGAGGCCAATTCATTAAATATATTCAAGAAGGAGTTGGATATATTTCTTAAGGCTAAAGGGATCAAGGGATATGGGGAGAAAGCAGGGACAGGGTACTGAATTTGGATGATCAGCCATGATCTCATTGAATTCCTCAAGTCATTGGCGGGGTTGGCGGAGGGGAGGGGGGTTGGGAATCGAAGGAGGAAATGCAGGCACCTGAAGCATTGACGGGATCCCTGGCGGAGGTCGGAGGTCAAACGTGGGTCCTGGAGGGGGCGGACGGGTTGTTGATGTACTTGGCCGCATAGCCGGAGCCTCCGCCGTCCCCTCGTGGCCAGGAGCAGCACAGCAGGGCCCCGCCCAGCAGCAGCACGCCCGAGGCGGCCCAGCCCACCCAGACGCAGACCCCGATCTCCCGCTTGTCCACTACCGCGGGGTCGTGGAAGCGGGCGATGGTGACGTGGGCCGACCAGCTGACGGGCACCAGCAGCAGCAAGCCGGCCAGGACCAGCGTGCCACCGGCCAGAGTGGCCACCTTGCCCTTCACCCCCTCGCTGCCGAGGCAGGTGGTGAAGTTGGCGCCCGGCAGCGCCAGCAGCAGGCCCAGCACGGCCAGGGTGATGGCCACCACGGTGAGGGCCCGGGCGGCTTGCAGCTCCTGGGAGAGGGCCAGGATCGAGTCGTAGACTTTGCACTGCTGCTGACCGGTGCTCTGCGTCACGCACGACATCCAGATGCCGTCCTGGAAGGTCTGGGCGGTCACGATGCTGGCGCCCGTGAAGGAGCTCTGGTTCCACTTAGGCACCGCGCAGCAGATGATGGCGGCCATCAGCCCCAGGACGCCCAGCGCGATCCCGAGGGCCTGCAGTCCACCCGAAGCCATGGTGTCCTGATGGCGAACGTGAATTAACGGACGTCAGCGGTATCTGCATGACAAGGAACAAGACGTTGTACGTAAGGATATTTAGTAGACGAGAATCATATATGTATAACTTCAAGTGTCGCCATTGACCAAATAATATCACCCATAATTTCTCCTGGGTAACTAAAAAGCTACGGCTTGTTCAAAATGTAGCTGCGAGGATAATCAAAAGCAGTTTTGACTTAAGTTTTTGATAACATAGAAGATAGGAGCAGGAGTAGGCCATTCGGCCCCTCAAGCCTGCTCCGCCCTTCAATGCGATCATGGCTGATCATCCAAGTTCAGTACCCTGTCCCTGCTTTCTCCCCATATCCCTCGATCCCTTTAGCCTTAAGAAATATATCCAACTCCTTCTTGAATATATTTAATGAATTGGCCTCCACCGCCCTCTGTGGCAGAGAATTCCACAGGTTCACCACTCTCTGGGTGAAGAAATTCCTCCTCATCTCTGTCCTAAATGGCTTACCCCTTATCCTTAGACTGTGACCCCTGGTTCTGGACTCCCCGACCATCGGGAACATCCTTCCTGCATCTAGTCTGTCTAGTCCTGTTAGAATTTTATAAGTTTCAATGAGATCCCCTCTCATTCTTCTAAACTCCAGCGAGTACAAGCCCAATCGACCCAATCTGTCCTCATACGTCATTCCTGCCATCCCAGGTATCAGTCTGGTGAATCTTCACTACACTCCCTCCATGGCAAGAACATCCTTCCTCAGGTAAGGCGACCAAAACTGCACACAATACTCAAGGTGCGGTCTCACCAAGGCCCTGTACAACTGCAGCAAGACATCCTTGCTCCTGTACTCGAATCCTCTCGCTACGAAGGCCAACATACCATTTGCCTTCTTAACCGCCTGCTGCACCTGCAATGCTTACCTTCAGCGACTGGTGCACAAGGACACCCAGGTCTCGTTGCACTTCCCCCTTCTCCCAATCTATTGCCGTTCAGATAATAACCTGCCTTCCTGTTTTTGCCACCAAAGTCGATAACCTGGCATTTATCCACATTATACTGCATCTGCCATGCATCTGCCCAGTCGCCCAACCTGAGGAGGCATCGAGCCGATTGAACCGATGTTCTCTGGAGTTTAGAAAAACAAGAGGCGATGGCAGTGAAACGTGTCAAGCTCTTGAGGGTAGGTGCTGAGAGGCTGCTTCCCCCTGGCTGGGGAGTCTGATAATGCGCGCGATTATCCACCTTTGGCCGGAAGGATGGGAAAGCTGAATATTTTTGGAGTTAATGTCAGCGTCCAGACGGCTTTGCGTGGCCTCGTACACGAAACACAGAGAGCTAGCCCTGTAAGAATACGAAGGATTCGGACTTGACGTTAATTATCAGCAGCGATGGACCTTTGTTAAGATTGTGCAGTGAGCAAAGGACACACTGCCCCCGAATCGATCCCACATTAGTTGGGCGCCGGGCGGTGCAAGTGGATGTGTGAAGGACGGAATCTTCACGTTTCTTCCTCGGTCAGATACGCCCTCTGGGGTTCCTTCCATATTTAAGGAAGGATATACTTGCATTGGGGGAAGTTCAGAGACGATTCACTCGGTTAATTCCAGAGAGGAGGGGTTTGACTTATGAGGAAAGGTTGAGCAGGCTGGGCCTCTACTCATTGGAATTGAGAAGAATGAGAGGTGATCTTATCGAAACATATAAGATACTGAGGGGGCTCGACAAGGTAGATGCAGAGAGGATGTTTCCCCTCGTGGGGAAATCTGGAACGCGGGGGCACAGTTTTAGAATAAAGGGTCGCCCTTTTAGAACTGAGATGAGGAGGAATTTCTTCTCTCAGAGGGTCGTAAATCTGTGGTATTCTCTGCCCCAGAGAGCCGTGGAGGCTGGGTCATTAAATACATTTAAGGTGGAGATAGGTGGATTTTTGCAAGATAAGGGAGTTCAGCGAAGATTCACCAGGCTGATACCTGGGATGGCAGGAATGACGTATGAGGAGAGATTGGGTCGATTGGGCTTATACTCGCTGGAGTTTAGAAGAATGAGAGGGGATCTCATTATAACTTATAAAATTCTGACAGGACTGGACAGACTAGATGCAGGAAGGATGTTCCCGATGGCGGGGGAGTCCAGAACCAGGGGTCACAGGCTAAGGATAAGGGGTAAGCCATTTAGGACAGAGACGAGGAGGAATTTCTTCACCCAGAGAGTGGTGAACCTGTGGAATTCTCTACCACAGAAGGCAGTGGAGGTCAGTTCACTAAATATATTCAAGAAGGAGTTAGATATATTTCTTAAGGCTAAAGGGATCAAGGGATAAGGAGAGAAGGCAGGGACAGGGTACTGAATTTGGATGATCAGCCATGATCTCATTGAATGGCGGAGCAGGCTTGAGGGGCTGAATGGCCTACTCCTGCTCCTATCTTCTATGTTTCTATGTTTCACCGGACAACCCTATAACCGCAACAGAAACAAGCCCGCATTGCCAAAATACTCCATCCCGCCCGCTCACTTAACCCCGTCTGATGTAAGAAAACTACTGGCCACTTGGCCTGAGTGTTAAACAAAGCTTTAATCAACTGTATTACAACATGGCGGTCTAGTTGTGTCCTTCACTAGTTCCTGTTAAAGAATGTCCTGCGCAAGCTGGGCCCGTGCCCGAGTATTTATACTCTCCCTGGACAGCGCCACCCGCAGCCGCTCAGTATTATTTCATAAGTCTTTCTTTCAGGAATGACTGATTCAAGTCACCATCGATATCCCTTTGCAGGCTCTTCGCGTCCTCCTCACAGCTTACTGTCCCACCTAGCGTGGTGTCACGAGTCTTATCATTCACGGAGAAATGACTCAGGAAATAACACTGTGCGGCCAGCTGGTGGCGCCGTCCAAGGAAAGTATAAATACTCGGGCGTGGGCCCAGCTTGCTCAGGACGTTTTTGTAACCAGGAACTAGTGATGTAACTAGAATCTCATGGTTGTGAAACAGTTGATTAAAGCCTTGTTTCATTCTCAAACCAAGGGCTCAGCAGTCTTTTTACGTCACGTGGCATCGACAGCAAAAAGTCGAGATGTCGCAGGCGGTCCTCTCGTTTAAGCCGCAGTGGGAATAATTCTCTCCGTCCCACCGCACCCTCAGGATAAGACACTCAGTTACAACACTCCCTCATCCTCAGGATAAGACACTCAGTTACAACACTATAGTAATCTGGGATGTTATGATTAAGGTTATCCACCAGGTGGTGCTGTAGCCAATGCTGCTGCTGCTAAGGTCAGAGGTTTGCTTCCTGTCAAGGTGAGCAAAGGTGAAATGCCAGGATGCAGGCATGATGTTTGTTACTCTGTTTGTTAATAAAGTACTCGTGCTAATTCTACGATAGCGCCTCTTCGAGTCCTTGTCTCACTACATGGATTTATCACATTTGGCGACGAGGTAAAACAGGACCCTGGATAAATAAGAGAAGTCTGCCAGGACGTTTAAACAACAAAATCACGAGCTGCAGTTAGCTACCAGTTGGAAGAGAGCATGGCTGCCCACGGTAGGAACGGTTTCCGCTTTTGATAGTCAAGCACAAACCTGGGAGGAATACTGTGAAGTGTTGGGTTATTTTTTCGAAGCAAATGAAATAAACGGTGCCGGAAAAAGGAAAGCCATTCTGCTTAGTTCAGTGGGAGGCCAAACCTACAGTTTGATGAAGAATCTGCTCAGTCCTGAAAAGCCTGGAGACAAATCATTTGTTGAATTAATGGCTTTGCTAAAAGAACATTTCAACCCTAAGCCTAGTGAGATTGTACAGCGGTTCAAGTTTAATTCAAGGAACAGGAAAGAGGAAGACAGTTACAACACTCCCTCCATCCTCAGGATAAGACACTCAGTTACAACACTCCCTCGGTCCTCAGGATAAGACACTCAGTTACAACACTCCCTCTGTCCTCAGGATAAGACACTCAGTTACAACACTCCCTCTGTCCTCAGGATAAGACACTCTGTTACAACACTCCCTCCGTCCTCAGGATAAGACACTCAGTTACAACACTCCCTCCGTCCTCAGGATAAGACATTCAGTTACAACACTCCCTCCGTCCTCAGGATAAGACACTCAATTACAACACTCCCTCCGTCCTCAGGATAAGACACTCAGTTACAACACTCCGTCCGTCCTCAGGATAAGACACTCAGTTACAACACTCCCTCCGTCCTCAGGATAAGACACTCAGTTACAACACTCCGTCCGTCCTCAGGATAAGACACTCAGTTACAACACTCCCTCCGTCCTCAGGATAAGACACTCAGTTACAACACTCCCTCCGTCCTCAGGATAAGACACTCAGTTACAACACTCCCTCCGTCCTCAGGATAAGACACTCAGTTACAACACTCCCTCCGTCCTCAGGATAAGACACTCAGTTACAACACTCCCTCCGTCCTCAGGATAAGACACTCAGTTACAACACTCCCTCTGTCCTCAGGATAAGACACTCAGTTACAACACTCCCTCTGTCCTCAGGATAAGACACTCAGTTACAACACTCCCTCCGTCCTCAGGATAAGACACTCAGTTACAACACTCCCTCCGTCCTCAGGATAAGACATTCAGTTACAACACTCCCTCCGTCCTCAGGATAAGACATTCAGTTACAACACTCCCTCCGTCCTCAGGATAAGACACTCAGTTACAACACTCCCTCCATCCTCAGGATAAGACACTCAGGATAAGACACTCAGTTACAACACTCCCTCCATCCTCAGGATAAGACACTCAGGATAAGACACTCAGTTACAACACTCCCTCATCCTCAGGATAAGACACTCAGTTACAACACTCCCTCTGTTCTCAGGATAAGACACTCTGTTACAACACTCCCTCCGTCCTCAGGATAAGACACTCAGTTACAACACTCCCTCCGTCCTCAGGATAAGACATTCAGTTACAACACTCCCTCCGTCCTCAGGATAAGACACTCAATTACAACACTCCCTCCGTCCTCAGGATAAGACACTCAGTTACAACACTCCGTCCGTCCTCAGGATAAGACACTCAGTTACAACACTCCCTCCGTCCTCAGGATAAGACACTCAGTTACAACACTCCCTCCGTCCTCAGGATAAGACACTCAGTTACAACACTCCCTCCGTCCTCAGGATAAGACACTCAGTTACAACACTCCCTCCGTCCTCAGGATAAGACACTCAGTTACAACACTCCCTCTGTCCTCAGGATAAGACACTCAGTTACAACACTCCCTCTGTCCTCAGGATAAGACACTCAGTTACAACACTCCCTCTGTCCTCAGGATAAGACACTCAGTTACAACACTCCCTCTGTCCTCAGGATAAGACACTCAGTTACAACACTCCCTCTGTCCTCAGGATAAGACACTCAGTTACAACACTCCTTCTGTCCTCAGGATAAGACACTCAGTTACAACACTCCCTCTGTCCTCAGGATAAGACACTCAGTTGCAACACTCCCTCTGTCCTCAGGATAAGACACTCAGTTACAACACTCCCTCCGTCCTCAGGATAAGACACTCAGTTACAACACTCCCTCCGTCCTCAGGATAAGACACTCAGTTACAACACTCCCTCTGTCCTCAGGATAAGACACTCAGTTACAACACTCGCTCTGTCCTCAGGATAAGACACTCAGTTACAACACTCCCTCCGTCCTCAGGATAAGGCACTCAGTTACAACACTCCCTCCGTCCTCAGGATAAGACACTCAGTTACAAGACTCCCTCCGTCCTCAGGATAAGACACTCAGCTACAACACTCCCTCCGTCCTCAGGATAAGACACTCAGTTACAACACTCCCTCCGTCCTCAGGATAAGACACTCAGTTACAACACTCCCTCTGTCCTCAGGATAAGACACTCAGTTACAACACTCCCTCCGTCCTCAGGATAAGACACTCAGTTACAACACTCCCTCCGTCCTCAGGATAAGACATTCAGTTACAACACTCCCTCTGTCCTCAGGATAAGACACTCAGTTACAACACTCCCTCTGTCCTCAGGATAAGACACTCAGTTACAACACTCCCTCTGTCCTCAGGATAAGACACTCAGTGACAACACTCCCTCTGTCCTCAGGATAAGACACTCTGTTACAACACTCCCTCCGTCCTCAGGATAAGACACTCAGTTACAACACTCCCTCTGTCCTCAGGATAAGACACTCAGCTACAACACTCCCTCCGTCCTCAGGATAAGACACTCAGTTACAACACTCCCTCCGTCCTCAGGATAAGACACTCAGTTACAACACTCCCTCCGTCCTCAGGATAAGACACTCAGTTACAACACTCCCTCCGTCCTCAGGATAAGACACTCAGTTACAACACTCCCTCTGTCCTCAGGATAAGACACTCAGTTACAACACTCCCTCCGTCCTCAGGATAAGACACTCAGTTACAACACTCCCTCTGTCCTCAGGATAAGACACTCAGTTACAACACTCCCTCCGTCCTCAGGATAAGACATTCAGTTACAACACTCCCTCCGTCCTCAGGATAAGACACTCAGTTACAACACTCCCTCTGTCCTCAGGATAAGACACTCAGTTACAACACTCCCTCCGTCCTCAGGATAAGACACTCAGTTACAACACTCCCTCTGTCCTCAGGATAAGACACTCAGTTACAACACTCCCTCTGTCCTCAGGATAAGACACTCAGTTACAACACTCCCTCTGTCCTCAGGATAAGACACTCAGTTACAACACTCCCTCTGTCCTCAGGATAAGACACTCAGTTACAACACTCCCTCCATCCTCAGGATAAGACACTCAGTTACAACACTCCCTCTGTCCTCAGGATAAGACACTCAGTTACAACACTCCCTCCATCCTCAGGATAAGACACTCAGTTACAACACTCCCTCTGTCCTCAGGATAAGACACTCAGTTACAACACTCCCTCTGTCCTCAGGATAAGACATTCAGTTACAACACTCCCTCTGTCCTCAGGATAAGACACTCAGTTACAACACTCCCTCCATCCTCAGGATAAGACACTCAGTTACAACACTCCCTCTGTCCTCAGGATAAGACACTCAGTTACAACACTCCCTCTGTCCTCAGGATAAGACACTCAGTTACAACACTCCCTCTGTCCTCAGGATAAGACACTCAGTTACAACACTCTCTCTGTCCCACCACACCCTCCGAATAAGACTCGCGGTTTGAAAACTCTCCCCGTTACACAGCTTTCTGTTGTAACGCGCTGTGAAAAGTTAAAGAAAACTGGACTCACCAGTTGAGGTTCGAAATCTTTCCGCACGCACTAAACAGCACAGAAGAAGTTGCACAGCCGATCTCCGGGTCAGTTCTGCTTTCTGATTCTGCTTTGCGGGCTTGTGTACGCTTGCCCGGCAGTCACGCTGGATCCTTCTCTGCTCTGTCGGTTGGCTGATTTTTATGGTCGAAACTCCAGTTGCTGTTGCCTGCCCCTCCCTGGATCATTCCTGACTCCGAGCTCATGTGCAAGGGAAGGGGGATAGGGAGGGGAGGCCTGGGCATGTATGAACATGGAGCGGTTAGGTGTGGCCACATCAGGTTGCTATTACAGAGCAAAGAGATTGCACGGGAGGGGAGGAGGCAGGAGCAGAGAGGGTGAGGATAGGGAAGCGGCCAGGTGAGAATGTGAGCCCCCCCCCCTAACCCAGAAAAGACCGCACACCATCTCCCCATCCGAGCGTCCCTTAAAGAAAAAAAAAGCACTCCCATTTATACAGGGCCTTTCGCAAACCTCGAAAGGTCCCAAAGAGGTTTGAGGCTGTGCCGCAGTGAGTCGCGCTCTCTCGCCGCCAAGTCAGAGGTTGCGGGTTCAGTCCCCACATACACTCAAGAGACTCGAGCCCCCATAACCGAGACTCACATTCCCCAGGTCCCAGAACTGAGGGAGTGCCGCACTGTCGGAGGGGCAGTACTGAGGGAGCGCCGCACTGTCGGAGGGGCTGTACTGGGGGACTGCTGCACTGTCTGAGGGGCAGTACTGAGGGAGCGCCGCACTGTGGGAGGGGCAGTACTGAGGGAGCGCCGCACTGTGGGAGGGGCAGTACTGAGGGAGCGCCGCACTGTGGGAGGGGCAGTACTGAGGGAGCGCCGCACTGTGGGAGGGGCAGTACTGGGGGAGCGCCGCACTGTCAGAGGGGCAGTACTGAGGGAGCGCTGCACTGTGGGAGGGGCAGTACTGAGGGAGCGCCGCACTGTCGAAGGGGCAGTACTGAGGGAGTGCCACACTGTCGGAAGGGCAGTCCTGAGGGAGCGCCGCACTGTCGGAGGGGCAGTACTGAGGGAGTGCTGCACTGTTGGGGGGCAGTACTGAGGGACTGCTGCACTGTCGGAGGGGCAGTACTGAGGGAGTGCCGCACTGTGGGAGGGGCAGTACTGAGGGACTGCTGCACTGTCGGAGGGGCAGTACTGAGGGAGAGCCACACTGTTGGAGGGGCAGTACTGAGGGAGCGCCACACTGTCGGAGGGGCAGTACTGAGGGAGTGCCGCACTGTCGGAAGGGCAGTCCTGAGGGAGTGCTGCACTGTCGGGGGGCAGTACTGAGGGACTGCTGCACTGTCGGAGGGGCAGTACTGAGGGAGAGCCACACTGTTGGAGGGGCAGTACTGAGGGAGCGCCGCACTGTCGGAGGGGCAGTACTGAGGGAACGCTGCACTGTCGGAGGGGCAGTACTGAGGGAGCACCGCACTGTCGGAGGGGCGGTACTGAGGGAGCGCCGCACTGTCGGAGGTGCAGTACTGAGGGAGCGCCGCACTGTCGGAGGGGCAGTATTGAGGGAGCACGGCACTGTCGGAGGGGCAGTACTGAGGGAGAGCAGCACTGTCGGAGGGGCAGCACAGAGGGAGCCCTGCACTGTCAGAGGGGCAGTGCTGAGGGAGCGCCGCACTGTCGAAGGGGCAGTACTGAGGGAGTGCCGCACTGTCGGAGGGGCAGTACTGAGGGAGCGCCGCACTGTCGGAGGGGCAGTACTGAGGAAGCGCCGCACTGTCGGAGGGGCAGTACTGTGTGAGCGCTGCACTGTCAGAGAGGCAGTAGTGAGGGAGCACTGCAATGTCGGCGGGGCTGTACTGATGGAGTGCCGCACTGTCGGAGGCGCAGTACTGAGGGATTGCCGCACTGTCAGAGGGGCAATACTGAGGGAGCGCTGCACTGTTGGAGAGCCAGTACTGAGGGAGTGCCGCACTGTCGGAGAGGCAATATTGAGGGAGCGCCGCACTGTTGGAGGGGCAGTACTGAGGGAGCGCCGCACTGTCGGAGGTGTAAAGTCCGCGCCTCAATAATACACGGACTTCGGGAGAACAGTTTAACAGGTACTTTACTGAACAAGAGACAGCTTGAAACTGAAACTACAGAAGCCTGCTAGGGCCTTTTATACAGGGGTGGTCACTGCCGGTACTGCAATCTAAGACCAGTTATTCCCTTAAAGGTACATACACAACAATTACTCCCCTTTTAGATAAACAGTACATAACATTCATTTAACAACTAAATAATAACTAATTACAATTTTCTCAGTAATATATACAGCAACTGAAATAGTCATTTATAAGTTCAGTCTTTGAGGAGGCTTCCTGATCCGGACTGGATAGCGCCTTTCTCGAGTATCCTGTTCTGGCGGTGGAGTCAATTCTGGCTCATTGTCATTGGTTGGTTCGTCAGCTTCCAATACCCCGGCTTCTGAGGTAGACGCAATCTGTACTTCGGGCTCATTACCAGGTGCACATGCTTGTGGTACAGGTTTGGCTTGTTCCTGTGACTCTAGAGTCTGGTCAGCATGGCGTCTCACGATGCTCTCTCCAACGTCCACTGTGTACATTAGTGGTCCCTGCTGTGTGCATATCGTGCCTGGCTGCCATTTTTCTGGTCGGTAGTCACGGGCCAAGACTGGTTGCCCTATCTTGAAGCTCCTGGTTGGCTTCTCATTTATGTGCTGGAACTGCTTATCCTCAACATCTCGTCTTATGTTTGGTTTGAGCAAATCCAAGCGACATCTTAGTCTCCGGTTGAAAAACAGTACGGCTGGAGTTTGGTTGGTTACTGCATGTGTCACATTCCGGTAAGCAAACTCAAACCTCTCAGCCAATCCATTTGTGGCTGGATGATATGGGGCAGATGTGTAATGCTTCACCCCATTATTCTTCAGGAACCTCCGGAAATCCTCAGACACAAACTGTGGGCCATTGTCGGAACAGATCTGTTCTGGCAACCCATTCCTGGCGAAGATGGTCCTTAGGACTGCAATAGTTTTCTCCGTGGTGGTGGAGGACATTTTAATGACCTCTGGCCATTTCGAATGGGCGTCTACAGCGATTAGAAACATTGAGTCCATAAATGGACCGGCGAAATCAATGTGTACCCGTTGCCATGGAGATGAGTGCCACTCCCATGGATGTAGCGGGGCCTGTGGTGGAGCGTTTTGGACCTTCTGGCATCCTGTGCATCTCTTGGTCATATCCTCGATTTCTTTATCGATTCCCGGCCACCACACAAACGCCCTGGCTAGGCTCTTCATTTTTACCCCTCCCAGATGACCCTCGTGAAGCTCATTGAGCACTCTATCTCTCAACTTGGATGGAATTACCACTCGGGATCCACACATCAAGGTTCCCCGGCACACTGACAGCTGTTCCCTCCTTGGCGAGAATGCTGGCAACAGTGAGTCGCCATATGCTGGCCATCCCTTCACCGTCAAATCATAGACCCGAGAGAGTGTCGGGTCATTTCGGGTTTCCTTCTCAATACTTGCGTTTGTAACAGGCAAACATTCGACTATGGTCGCATGGAATATCTCCACCGGGTCCACTGCAGGTGCTTCTTCCGCCATAGGCAACGGTAGGCGTGACAGCCCATCAGCGTTTCCATGTTGTTTCGTACCTTTGTACTCTATGCCATACTGATGTGCCCCTAGAAAAAGTGACCATCTTTGCAGCCGTTGCGCCGTCATCACCGGAACGCCCTTCTTTGGGTTAAAAATTGAGACCAGGGTTGATGATCAGTCAGTAGGGTGAATTTCTGCCCGTGCAGATAGTGATTGAACTTCTTCACCGCCCACACCAGGCTGAGGGCCTCCCTGTCAATCTGGGCGTAGTTACGCTCGGCTGAGGTTAGCGAGCGCGATGCAAAGGCTATTGGCCTCTCTGAACCGTCACGGAATTTGTGTGACAGCACCGCTCCAATGCTGTAAGGTGACGCATCACATGCCAACCGAATTGGTAGTGTTGGGTTGTAGTGGGTCAATACTTCTTTTGAAGTGATTTGGCATTTACATTCCTGAAAGGCACGCTTACACTCATCACTCCATTTCCATGTTACACCAGTTTGAAGGAGGGCATTCAGTGGGTGCAGAATTGTAGATAAATTCGGCAAGTGCTTATGGTAGTAGTTCACCAACCCGAGGAACGACCGCAGTTGTGACACATTTTTTGGTGCTGGTGCCTTGACTACAGCCTCAATCTTGTCCGGCGACTTATGCAACCCTTCCTCATCAATCATGTGGCCACAATACGAGATTTGTCTCCTGAAGAACTCGCATTTGGGACGGTTGGCTCGTAGCCCATATTCCTGTAATCTCGTGAGCACCTGCTCCAGGTTGGCAAGGTGTTCATTGTCATTTTCGCCCGTAACCAGGATGTCGTCCAAATAACACTGGGTCCCCGGGATTCCTTGCAGGACTTGTTCCATCACCCTCTGCCACATAGCCGGGGCCGATGCTACCCCAAATACCAGTCGATTGTACTGGTAAAGGCCTTTGTGAGTGTTTATCGTGAGGTATTTCCTAGATGCTTCTTCCACCTCCATTTGTAGATACGCTTGAGCCAGATCAATCTTTGTAAAATGTTTCCCTCCAGATAGTGAGGCGAAAATATCTTCTATCCGCGGAAGTGGACACTGTACTGTGTGTAGGACTGGGTTCACAGTCACCTTGAAGTCCCCACAGATGCGAACCATCCTTGGCTCCCCAGGCGTGCTGCTCAATGCTTTCTTCATTACAGGAACGATGGGTGTGGCCCACTCGCTCCAGTCCACCTTAGACAGCACCCCCGAACGCTCCAGACTCTCCAGTTCAGCTTCCACAGCTGGTCGTATCGCATATGGCACCGGTCTGGCCTTGAAAAATTTTGGGGTTGCGTTATCCTCAATCTTTATGGTTGCCTTTACTCCTTTTAGAGTCCCAAGTCCTTGTTGGAACACCTCTTCCGCGTCAGATAGAATTTGTGACAGACGTCCAGGTGCGACGTCATCATCTTTTTTGTCAGTCACAGTTAGTGCCAGAATGGAATGCCAATCCAATTGTAGTCTTCGGATCCATTCACGTCCCAATAATGGTGGTCCTCCATCTCGTAGTATATACAAGTATAGTTTCTGTGTTTCTTTTCCGTTATATTCAACTGGCACCCTTATTTTTCCTCTGGGGTAGACCTTTTGCCCCGTGTATGTCTTCAATACAATGGACGTGTCCTTTAAGGGTATGTGTGAGAATAGCCGCTCATAGTCTCGTCGATTCATGACAGTTAGGGCTGATCCTGTGTCCAATTCCATCTTCACTGGGGACCCTGCTATCATGAGGGTGACCCAAATGGTTCGGTGATCTTCTTTTGCGATCACGTTGTGTAACTTTAAACAACTTATTCGCCTGCTCCCGGAGTCCTTATCGCTCTCCTGATCTTCTGAACTACTATCTGTCAGTTTCTTTACTTTCCTGTACTGTTCCTTAGTAGTTCTTGTCGTGTTGGTCTTCCTTCCCGACCTGCAGACTCTTGCTATATGTCCCATCTTCCCGCATTGCCTGCATATTTTGTTTTTAAACCAGCAGTCCTTCTGCTCATGGGTTGTTCTGCCGCAGCAATAGCACTTTTCGGCTCCATACGCCATTTCGTTAGCGCTGCATTCTTGTGGTTTCTGTTGTATTTCCGCAGCTCCCCGTGCTGCTGCTTCGTAGGATACTGCCACGCTGAAAGCCTGTTCTAGCGTCAGGTCCTTTTTCGAAAGTAGTCATTTCTGGGTTCCTTCACTCTGGAGCCCACAGACAAACTTATCCCATAAGGTGCCTGCCAGTCCTGCTCCGAACTGGCAGTGCTTCGATAACTTGCGTAGTTCCGTAAGATAGTCAGCATTGCTCTCATCTTTGTGCTGGTTTCTTTTATGGAACTTGAATCTTTCTGCTATCAGCAGTGGTATAGGGCTTAGATGTTCCTGTAAGATATTAACAACCTCCTCAAAGCTTTTCTCCATTGGTTTACCTGGGGTAATTAAATTCCGCAATAGGCCGTACGTACTCGCACCCATCAGATTTAATAATACCGACACCCTCTTTCCATCAGCCACCTCATTTGCCTTGCACTACACTTCAATTCTTTCCACATACGTGGTCCAGTCTTCTACCTCGTTGTCGAAAGCAGTGATACTGCCGCTTTTCGGCATCTTGGCCGATTTAAAATGGCGCCTCCCACGCTTTTGCTTCTTCCCCAATGGAATAAAATGGCGCCTCCCGCGCTTTTGCTTCTTCCCCAACGGGATAAAATGGCGCCTCCCGCGCTTTTGCTTCTTCCCCGCTTTTGCTTCTTCCCCTTACTGCCACGCTGCTCCTAGCGTTCTACGGGGTAATGGCGGCGACCCGCAGCTTCGGCGCATCTCGCTTTCCTTCCCCCCCGTTTGGTTTCTCTCCGCTGTCCTGTTCTCGAGCACCGACCGCGCCCTGTGCGCTCCACCCTCTCTCACTTGTTTTCTTTTCCCGGCGGCGCTGCGCGGCCCGATTTGTAGAGCCGCTCGATCGAGCTTGAGCCCGCCGCAGTCCGGAAGGGTCAGCGCGCTACCTGCTACCAACACGATTCGCTGGAACCACAGTCTCTCCCGCAATTCTCCAAACACCGATGGATTCTTTGGGCGGTTGCCCTCGGTCGACGCCCGTTGCTCAGACTACGACCTTCCAGGACCTTCCTTTCAGGCGAGATCCCCGTGAGATGATGCCACACTGCAGGTGAGTTCAAACTTACTCGTCGCCACTGTAAAGTCCGCGCCTCAATAATACACGGACTTCGGGAGAACAGTTTAACAGGTACTTTACTGAACAAGAGGCAGCTTGAAACTGAAACTACAGAAGCCTGCTAGGGCCTTTTATACAGGGGTGGTCACTGCCGGTACTGCAGTCTAAGACCAGTTATTCCCTTAAAGGTACATACACAACAGGAGGGGCAGTACTGAGGGAGCGCCGCACTGTCGGAGGGGCAGTACTGAGGGAGCGCCACACTGTCGGAAGGGCAGTACTGAGGGAGCGCCGCACTGTCGGAGGGGCAGTACTGAGGGAGCGCCGCACTGTCAGAGGGGCAGCACTGAGGGAGCGCCACACTGTCGGAGGGGCAGCACTGAGGGAGCGCCGCACTGTCGGAGGGGCAGTACTGAGGGAGCGCCGCACTGTCGGAGGGGCAGTACTGAGGGAGCGCCGCACTGTCGGAGGGGCAGCACTGAGGGAGCGCCACACTGTCGGAGGGGCAGTACTGAGGGAGCGCCGCACTGTCGGAGGGGCAGTACTGAGGGAGCACCGCACTGTCGGAGGGGCAGTACTGAGGGAGCGCCGCACTGTCGGAGGGGCAGTACTGAGGGAGCACCGCACTGTCGGAGGGGCAGTACTGAGGGAGCTGCAATGTAAAGATTTCTGTGCCTAGGCAATGCCTTTGTTTTTCTCATGTATTTTGGTGATTCAGTATGAATAGGATAGTTTCTGTTGCCAGGAATCTTTTTGAAATAAAGGTAGAGATGCAATCACAGAGAGTGAGACAAGTACAGATGTGTCAGGGGGAGACAAGATTGGGCACGACCTGCGAGAGAATTCTCCGGAAAAAACACACAGAACATTAATGTGGTGAGAGAGAGAGACAGAGAGAGAGAGAGAGAGAGACAGAGAGAGACAGAGAGACAGAGAGAGACAGAGAGAGACAGAGAGAGAGACAGCGAGAGATAGAGAGAGAGAGAGACAGAGCCAGACACCCTTCATTTTAAAGCCTTCCAGACCCAAGAGCTAAACCCAGAAAAGAGTCCCCTGAGTCAGCTGCTACTGAAACTAAGTACTCCTACTCAGCCGGACCCTGACCAGTCCCAGACCAACACTACCGTCCAAACACCAATCCGAGTGAACCAAATCATTAAACAATGCAAAGAAACCTACCTGGAACATTGGAACAAAATAACCAAAAGCCAAAGCAGATTAGAATGTTACCGGGCCCTAAAAAGAGAATATAAACTGGCAGACTATCTCTCGACCATCAGAGACACAAAACGGAGACAGACCCTCACCAGGTACAGACTAAGCGACCCCCAACTGGCAATTGAAAAAGGGAGATACAAGAAATCCTGGCAGCCTAGAGAGAATAGAATATGTGATCAATGTCTGACCGGCGAGGTTGAAACAGAAATGCATTTCCTCCTAAAATGCGAAAAATTCAACACATCAAGAAACATATTATTTAACAAGCTCAGCCAAACAACCCCAGATTTCAAGGATTTGGATGACCTGTCAAAATTAAGATTAGTCCTGGGAGAAGGAGACAGACCATACCTTGGTGCCAAATATGTAACAACAAGTCACAACCTGAGGACTGTTTAAAATTAATACTGAATGTACCCAACGATGTACAACGACTGTTTAAATTAATATTGTTTAAAAGTAATATTGTATGTACCCAACAAGGGTCAAAATTGTTTGACACCTACAGAATGTTGGAAAACTGTACTTTTTTGTTGTGTAAGCTTTGGCAATATGGTTCTCTGTAAACTTTCATGCCAATAAAGCATTTGAATTGTGAATTGTGAAATTGTGAGAGAGAGAGAGGGACAGAGAGAGAGAGAGACAGAGAGAGTGATGTGCCTCAATAATTCCGAGACTCGAAGGTAGCAGAACAAAACAAGGCTTTTATTAACTTAGAACGAAACACGTAAGCGAGAGAGATGTCATCCTTCTGGAGACTGTGGCTAGACTGAAGCTAGCTTACAAACGGGGCCAGGTATGGGCGGAGCCCTACACACAGCACATTCCAGTATACAATACAGCACATTCCAGTACACAATACAATGAGGTCTGGGGGAAGGGAAATGACACTGAAACCGATCTCAGTCACAGGCAGTGATGAATGGAAATATTTCATCACAGAGAGAGAGACAGAGAGGGAGAGGGACAGAGAGAGAGGGACAGAGAGAGGGAGAGACAGAGAGAGAGAGACAGAGAGAGAGAGAGAGACAGAGAGAGAGAGGGACAGAGAGAGAGAGGGACAGAGAGAGAGAGAGACAGAGAGAGAGAGACAGAGAGAGAGAGGGACAGAGAGATAGAGAGACAGAGAGAGAGACAGAGAGAGAGAGGGACAGAGAGAGAGAGAGACAGAGAGAGAGAGACAGAGAGAGAGAGGGACAGAGAGAGAGAGAGACAGAGAGAGAGGGACAGAGAGAGGGAGAGACAGAGACAGAGAGAGAGAGACAGAGAGAGACCCAAGACCCCCCTCTAGACCACAGACTGTAGACCAAGAACTGAGAAAGATCATGACGATGCTGAACAGCCTGATAGAAAGCCGGAGAAATTATTAATATTGTTATTTATCATTATCATTATTGTTATCTTATCAGTATTATTACTATTATTAGATAGATATATGTGCATGCCTCATGAAATTTATACTAAATCATCATTTAGCATTATAGAAAATAGTGTTTCCACACTCATCCCACAAAATAGGTCCATTTTATTTCGTTTTATTGAACTATATAAATGCGTTCTTTCCACATAAGCTGCTGGAATATCCAGGGCCTCCGCTCCTCAACTTTTGGGGTGAAGAGTACAGACCCTGAATTCCTAAAAGCTATAAAATACATTGATATAATTGTGTTAACAGAAACATGGTGCCAAAAGGACGTGCCGACCCACTGTCCTCCAATGTACCATGAAATCATTGTGCCCTCAGTAAAGAACACAAAAACACGCAAGGGCAGAACCTCCGGGGGAATATTGGTGTGGTATAAGGGAGAACTGGACAAACACATCTCACCGGTAAAACAGGGAAAATCACACGTATGGCTAAAGCTAGATAAAAATATAGGAATAGCAAAAAAAGATGTTTACTTATGTGCGATCTACATACCTCCAATAGAATCGCCATATTTTGAAGAGGAGTTATTTGATACTCTCCACATGGAAATCAGCCATTTCCAGGCCCAAGGAAAGGTGATAATATGTGGGGACCTAAATGCAAGGACCGGTTGTGAACCTGACTTCATAGACCCACAGGGAAACAACCATGTGTTTGGCCAGACCCCTTTAGATGTCACACCAGCCATCGCAAATCGGAACAACCTTGATCGTGAAATAAATAAAAGCGGTAGGGAGGTAGTGCAACTCTGCCGAGCCTTAGGCCTGTACATAGTTAACGGTAGGTTCAGAGGGGACTCCCTAGGGAGACTCACATACTCCTCAACTCTTGGGTCTAGTATGGTGGACTATACAATCACTGACCTGGACCCCTGCGATATCAACGCATTCACTGTCAGGCAGCAATCCCCCCTCTCAGACCATAACCAAATAAATGTGTACCTTAAACTTTCTGCCCAAACTACAGACACAAAAAAGGAACCCAGTAAGCTACATAAAATAAACCAGACATACAGATGGGCCCCAGACAGTGGAGATAAATTCATCACAGCACTAAAGTCACCTGATCTCACAAGTAAAATATCAAAATTTAAAGAAAACCCATACGAGATCACCAGAGATGGTGTAAACATGGCCATAGAGGATATAAATATGATCTTCCACGAGGCAGCTGTAAAAGCCGACCTTGTGAAACAGAAGAGGAAGCGTCACAAAAGACAAAATAAAAATAAGAAATGGTTTGACCACGAATGCAAAAATGCCAGAAAAGACCTGAGAAAAATATCAAACCAAAAGCATCGCCAACCAAACAATCCGGACCTACGTACTAGATACAATGAAACCCTCAAAAGATATAAACACACCATTAGGAACAAAACACAAAACTATACCCACAAAATACTCGAAGAAATTGAAAACTCCACCAATCCAAAACAATTCTGGGAAATGTGGAATAACCTGAGTACAACACAATTGCAAGCATTACCAATCCAAGATGGCGACATCTGGAGAACACATTTAGAAAACCTCGACAAAGACATCCCAATAAACGAAACAAACCCAAGTCAACATCAGGTCACAGAAAAACTCCACACATTAGAAGCAACAATTAAAGACAACCAAAACCCTCTAGACTCCCCAATCACATGGAAAGAACTGGCCACAAAAACAAAATCTCTCCACCTAAAGAAAGCCTGTGGCCCAGACAACATCAAAAATGAAATGCTCAAGTTCAGCAATATGGAGATGCAGGGTGCGGTACTCAAATTATTCAACATCATATTACGTTCAGGCTGTTTTCCCGATATCTGGTGCCAAGGACTAATCTCCCCCATATATAAAAGTGGAAATAAATCAGACCCAAATAACTACCGCGGCATCTGTGTCAACAGTTGTCTAGGGAAGTTATTCTGCAGTATTCTAAATAGTAGATTACTTGATTTTCTTAACAAACATAATATCCTCAGAAAAAACCAAATAGGCTTTCTTCCAAAACACCGCACCGCCGACCATATCTATACCCTTCACACCCTCATTGAAAAACATATACACCAAACAAAAAATGGGAAAATATTCGCCTGTTTCATCGACTTCAAGAAAGCCTTTGACTCTATATGGCACGAAGGGCTCTATTATAAACTTCTTCAGTGTGGAATAGGGGGCAAAGTCTATGACCTTATTAAATCAATGTATCTGAAAAACAAATGCGGGGTCAAAATTGGAGACAAACGCACCGATTTCTTCACCCAGAGAAGAGGCGTCCGGCAGGGCTGCAATTTGAGCCCGACCCTGTTCAACATATACATAAATGAATTAGCAGACATGCTGGAGCAAAGCGAGTCACCAGGTCTCCGTCTCCTGGATGGAGAAGTGAAATCCCTGTTCTATGCGGACGACCTGGTTCTGCTGTCTCCCACAGAACAGGGATTACAGCAACAACTAGACCTACTCGACAAATACTGCCAAAATTGGGCTCTAACAGTAAATCTAAAGAAAACCAACATCATGATTTTTCAAAAAAGGCCCAGATGTCAGGAAAACAAATACCAGTTTACCCTCAGTGATACCACTATAGGACACACTATGAGCTACACCTACCTTGGTCTAACTATTACAGCATCAGGGAGCTTCAGCATAGCAGTGAATGCACTAAAAGAAAAAGCCCGAAGAGCCCTATATGCAATAAAAAGAAAATTCTACAACATCCAAATCCCAATCAAAATCTGGCTCAAAATATTTGACAGCATAATCCTGCCCATTGCACTGTACGGTAGTGAAGTATGGGGCCCGCTAAATCACCAAAGCTACACTAAATGGGAAAAACACACAATAGAAGCCCTACATGCAGAATTCTGCCGAAGCATCCTTCGCACCCAAAGAAAAACGCCAACAAATGCATGCAGAGCCGAACTAGGCAGATACCCACTGATAATAAACATCCAAAAACGAGCACTAAACTTCCTAAATCACCTCAAATCTAGCTCCCCAGACACCTTTCATTTCAAAGCCTTTCAGACCCAAGAGCTAAACCCAGAAA